>NW_004524644.1:13347862-13352510 GCF_000260255.1 Octodon degus
AATTTCATATTGTATATTTTATGCAACAATGAAAATTTTAGATAAACTATGAAGCATGCAACAAATCCTCCACACTTGTTTCTTCAGGCTAGGATAATCCTCTAAATCCAACTAGTTCAATTCTTGCCCTTTACGCAGAGAAAAATAACACACACAATTTTAGCCATACATAGACAATGACATCATTAGCAAGCTTGTGGCAAGACTTTGATTTTCACCAAATCACTCAGAATAGGCGAGGGTAAAGTTTTTTTTGGTTTTTTTATAAATAAACTTTGACTTGCGTTTTCAGAAATATTGTTTTTTCTCATTAAAGAAATATTTGATAGACTTCAATTTTGATTAGACTATTGGTAAAATGAGTAACTTTCATATTTCACCATTTTATATGTGAGGTTATATAGTTCTGTTTTATTTTGATCTGCTATATGTTAATCATGATCATTAAAGACAGCATGCACTTGAGACGGTATCAGTTTAATATATATACATATATTCATACTTACATGCTTATGTATACCATGATATAAACATTTATTAATTTTATCTGTGGCATATAGTATATTTACTTATTTATTATTTTATGTATTTAATACCAGAGTCTACAGGGTCTCTCTACACAGATCGGATTCCTAGTGATCCTCCTGTTTTCAGCCCCAAGTGCTGGGACTCCAGACTCCTGTCTCACGACCAGTCTCAATCCGCATCGCAGGGCGCCTCGGGGGCGGGGCTGGCACCGCACGCCACGAATCGAATCCCAGTCCCTGCATCTGCCTAACAGGTGCTTTAATCCGCTGTTCTATCTGCCCGGCCCACAAGTAATACTTCTGACTGAAAATATTCAGGTACATATCTTCACACAATAAATGAACACTTTTACTGTAGGAATGTGGAGAAGAAATTTGGAGGCATGAATCAAAACTCAGTAAATATTAGAAAAATGTGTGAGTGATTCCTCTTTCAATCTTTTATATAAACTAAATATAAATGGTACCCTAACATAATTATTTTATTTAGTATGTCATTCACAACAGTTAAATATTTATTCACATGTATCATAATTATTTGTGCAGTATTTGTTATGTGATTGATGGTTGTCTATGGAACTTAAGTATATATAATTTGATGCAACAAAACATGAAACTATATCCATTGCAAATGTGAAAACCATGGATTCCAAAATAGTCCACTGATGTGACCCGGAAGCTCTCAGACACGAAGTCTAGTGGTTTAGTTCAGGCCACCAAGACACCCAACAACTGTTTCTCTCAAATTTGGAATGTGTCTGAGTCACTATGCAATGCTTCTGAATATTACACTGTGTAAAACATTCATTTCTAAACATAGAAATAGATATTTGCTAAATGCTAGATATTATTATCAATACTTAATTAGTAGAAAATAACTAAATTAATGTTTTCCAATAATATTTATTACATCTGAAACATTCTCAAAATATTAGGACAATCAATCAATATGTAGAATATTAACAGTTTATTTTCATATATGTGTATATCAATATATATTTTCTACATTATGATATTTTATCTTCAAAATATTTGAACCTGCTTTGAATGGGTCATGGTAACTATAGAAACAATAAGTTAAAATGATTTTATCTTATAAAAACTATGGTGAGCATCACAACTTTAAGGACTTCAAAAACAGAAGTGATGGAGTCACTTTGTTCAGCTTATTCCTTTAAATATGCGTGCATGTAGCCATCCTTTATGTCTATGTACTTGGGTATCCCATTGTTTTACTTTATTTTTTTTTCCTCTTAACATATACCTGTTCCTAGAAATCATCATGATAAGCAAACAAACCAGTGGATTGGTTGCTTGGCACATAGAAGTGATTTTCAGTAAGTCTTTACCGAAATCATCTATTAATGCTTGTTTAGGGATGCAGTTTGAGTTGGCTCCATGAGAATCATTGTTGCCAGAAGCTTACGTAATTGTTGGGTAACACTAACAGGAAGAAAATAGCAGTATACCTCTCCAAGTTTCAGTGATGGTTTTTCTTTTTCAGGGAATTTCACAAGAATGTTTGGATCAGATCCTTCTAGATTTGGAGAGAATAAGATAGAAGAAAAAAGAAAGAAAATCATTACTTCTTTCTGCTATCCTAGTAAAATAAATAATAGCTACTCAAACTAAGCATCAGATTCTTCTTGCCTAAACTCTGTGGGAAAAATACTTCTCATTAGTGAATATCTTTCCCAGAAAATGAGCAGAATAGTTATCACACAAATCTCCTTTAACTCCTAATTCCTTCCCTCAAAGAAACATGCCAACAAAACTACCCAATAATAAATTTTCCATATGAACAATACATTTTTCATTTCCAATTTAAGTAAAATTTAAAGTGACCAGTGATAGTTCCCCGGAGCATATGTACTTGCATTTCTGAGAGTATATGCTATGAATGTGTCTCTTGAATTAAGAATCTTCTCTAATACTTGATTAACACATACTTATTTCCATTTAATGAATAGGAAGGAAAATTATTATCATTTTGAATTAGAACATTGATAGATTTATACAATTCAGTTCATTTCATGGTGTGTGCAATTTTTTCTTAATTCTATTTCTCAGTTTCTTTGACTAAATAATGGAGATAGAATTTATTTAATTATTCCTTTGAGGTCAGCCTGGGCTACAAAATGAGTTCAAGATCCATTTGAAGGGCATAGTGAGACCCTGTCTTAAAAACAAAACAAAAACTCCACAGTTCGTATCTCCTTTGTGTTCACTTATTGCCAGTTAAATCATGCTCACCTTGACCGCTTCCCAGAGCACAAAGCCTTTTCCGGTTGTTCACATTTTCAGTTCTATAAAGTTTGGCTGAATCTTGAAGTTAGCATATTATGTATGAAGCAAGCATTCCATTCTCTGAGGGTGTGCACTTGCTCATTTTATTCTTCCCAGTTATAGAACAGCTTATGGAGATACAAAAATGTTGCTTATTTCACATGTAAAAATACATACAAAATGATGCATCTATCATATGTGCAAATAATGTATATTTTACCAGTCTTTTTATTTATTTATTTATTTATTTATTTATTTATTTATTTATTTATTTGTATTTTTAGGGAATGGTCTACAGGGTGTTCAGGGTCTCACTACTAGATCAGACTCACAGTGATCTGCCTGTTTACAGCCTCACAAGAGCTAGGATTACAGGTGTGCGCCACCAGGCCCAGTCTCAGTCGCTGTCTTAGCACACCCCAGGGGGCGGGATTGGCAGGCCAGGCCTGGGGATTGAATTCCTGGCCCCTGTGCCTGCTTGTAGGCCCTTTCATCTGCTGAGTTATTTGATCGGGCCCCCAGGCTTGTTTCTGATAAAAATATAACTGTGTGTAATAACTGGAAATGTTAAAGAACTCTAATATCTCTTTATCAAACTTCATAATATCAACAGTTTAAGGTAAATTCATTTACTGATTTATCTTATGTGGTTGCCTATACTACATTAAATTTTGTATACTAAATTATCTCTGTATTTCAGAATTTATCCATAGTCAATATTTCAATATTAATAAATCAATGAACATAATTTGAAATTGATTTATTAAGAAACAAGATATTTATCCCTGCATTTAATATTTATATTATATTTACCAAATATATCACATGAATGAGCTACATTATATAACATGGCACAAATGTTTCAACTAAGATGAAATATGAAAACTGTGATGTGATACATGAGTTTGACCTGGTGAAGAAATGTCTAGCAGGGTAAGAAACTGCTGAGTATGCCCAGGAAGGTCATGAAGAGATGACATCAGGGTGCTGTGCATGGTTCTGCATTCCTTCCTCTCTGGCTCTGTTCACATGTTATTTCTGGGTTATGAACTAAAGAGCTTTGCTTTGCAATGCATGACCTTTCTGTCTTAGTGCTAGGCAACTGCTGACTAATCCTCTGAGTCCATGAGCCAAAGTAAACCTCTTGTGTAAGTTGTGGGTGTTGAGTATGGTGTCACAGAAAGGAGGAGGTTGACTAATGTACGCTGCACAGATTACTTGGCATTGGACACTTTGTGTTACTAGTGTACAGTATTGATTATTTGTTTAATGAACGTCAGCTTCTTATATACTAAGTTAGATGTTTTCTCAAGACTCACTGATATGATAGTGAGAAAAATTAGCCAAAATTATACCCTTAAGAAACTTATGTTTAAATGAGACAAACATTAATCAAGTTAATATAAAATATTGAAATACAAGATCATGACTTCTTTAATTACTGCTAAATTTGACTTATGGAAAGAGATGATATGTTAAAACTCATTTTAGAATTCAATCCTATGAGAGATATTGAGACTCAATTTTCCATTAAATGAGATTTTATTACAACCTTTGAAGCATTTATGTCCTCCAAAAGACATGCAAGATTATACTTAGAGCCTGCTGATACAAGTGAACATGATTCTTGAGGAAAGGGAATCTGATTGGGAACATCCAGAGTGATTCAGTGTTGGTTCCATCACACGTAGTGAAGGCAGGCAGAGCTTACCTAGAGAACAAACGGTAGAAAATTGAAGCACTTTACCAAATGTATCTTACCTCAGTGCTGTAGTTTATGCCTAAATTCTATTTCTGTTTGCTTATCCTTCATTGTACCTAATTGAATGTGATAT
>NW_004524644.1:13353520-13375330 GCF_000260255.1 Octodon degus
CATCCCCTATTTTTTGTTTTATGGTTTTGTTTTGTCAGAAAAGGGTATTCCATTGTCATTTAAATATTGTAGGTACATGAATTCAGCAAAATATTCCAATATAGTGTAGCAGTCCATAATAGTACTGGGTTATCTATAGGACTGGCAATATCAGTTGTTAACTTGAGCCTTTTACAGCTCAGCATATTAATATGGCTTTACTTTTTATCCTTTGTTTCTATACTTTTCTGAAGTATAGTGTTTATATTGTTCAATGTATTTAGGCAATGATGCACATTCTTTAGGTATATATATATATATATTCCAATTTTAGGTATGTCCATATGGTTCAGTAGTTTTCCATTAATAGAAAATAATTTATATTTACAAGTTTTTATTTCATATTTTATTTAGTACATGGTTATTTTTCTGTCAATCGATAACCAAACATACTGTTATAAGTATGCAAACTTGAAAAGATGTACCTATTTAAACTTATTAAATGACTTTGTTTTATCCCCAATAATATTTCACAGGGTGATTGATGTATAATAATTTCTTATAATTTTTTTATTTAATATCCTCTTGGAATTTTATTAATTTTACAATTGAACTGTCATTGTGTGCATACCAATGCCATGTTTTATTTTGCCATACCTTTTTCAAGCAAAATAGTTGCCTTGTTTACCACTGGCTTTATATTAAAATTATTATTTAAATCATCATATTTTTGTGTAATACATTTTCATATTTGATATAATTTTAAGGAATTTCTTATAATAATTTATATTTTATTACACAAATGGCTCCTAATATTTCTTTTGTTTTCAAAACTGTTCTATTTCTTCTTCTTTAGAAATGAATTGACTAAAAATAAAACCTGTGAAGTACAATTTTAGAATCACAAGAAGTTCGGTGGAAGGGGTAAGGTTTTGGCCTGGAGGCCACAATGGATGGGTTGATGGGTGACCTTCACCTGTCATTATCTGTTAGACTTTGAACATATTTCTTTAATCTGTTATCCTCAAATTCTTCAATTGCAGAACAGTACCTACCATATGGGGACAACCCTAACAAGATTAAATGTTTCAGTGCTTGTGAAGGCCTTAAAATTGTGCTTGGAGAAGGTAAGATCTGGGCAATCACAGCTTCTCAACAGGGAATGCAGGGCTTTAAACAGCCAACATGGCATTTGGGTCATGCGTGTTGCACTGTAATCTGGGATGGATTTAAGTCACAGGAATATAGCTGTGGAGTTCATCAGTGCACATAACCTGCATAAATAAAAGTAAATAAAAGCAAGTCCATGCCTTTCCTGCCAAAAGTCTTCTGACCTGAGTCATTATGCCTAAGAGAAAAACTTGAATTTATACTTGATCTTTTGTCTAAAGAAATAGAAATGTTTTTTTTTAATTTAATACAGTGTGATGACACTGTATGCGTGAAGCATCCTCTGTCCTATGAGTCATACCAGACAATATTTCAGTTCGTACAGAGAAGCAGTAGCCATGGAAAGGGCATTTTGAGGAAGTACAGTTATAAGAAAACTAGTATAAAACAATTTTATTTGTAATTTTCAGTAATTATAGATTAGATTTGTCTTGATGAATAAAACCTTAGAAGCTGTTCATGAGTTTTCCTGTCACCTTTTAAAATTTAAGATAATAAAGATAGTAAAACAAATGAGAAATATACAGAATTTCACTAAACAAAATAATAGGAGTACAATGGTTGTTATGTTGCATGTTGTTGTCTTCAAATTAGTTGTTCAGATTAGCAGATGTAAGTATGCAAAATTGGTTAAAAAATTGTATGAAATTAAAAAGGAGAAAAAATAATAAGCATTAACTGTTCCTTTCAATAGACTAGCTGAAATCAGCAGTACAAAAATTTACATACATAAAACTGTTTCCCTTTCATCTTTCTTTCTTTCATCCTTTTCCTCATCACATTTGCTCATTTTCTTTGAAGAGATTCTTTCCCTTTCACACATCTATTATAGCTTTTCAATTTTATTTACTCTCATTCTTACACTAGAAAAGCAATATGATGTTAGCACATGTGAATCTGATTTATTTCACTTACCAGCATGCTCTCTGTTTACACCCATTAACCTATAAAAGCCTCCTGTTTATCTTTTATTACAGTTGAGTAAAAATACCACATTTTCTTTTTTCATTCCTCAGTCAATGGTCATTGGGTTGTTTGCCAGTCTTATCTATGACAAATTGTGCTGTTATAAACATGGGTGCACGTACATTGCAGTGGTATGATGCTTTTAGTTCTTTTGGGAAAATACCCAGGAGGGGAATAGCTGGGTTGAATGGGATCTTTAAGCCTAGGTTTTTGAGAAATCACCACACTTATTTTCATAGTGGTTATGCCAGACTACACCCTCACTTTTAAGGCAAAATAAACAAATAAGAAGCAATCACAACTAAAACATTTACAAATTCCAAATTAATTTAAAATGGATTTTTCACCCATATTGAGCAAGTTGTAGAGAAGACTCCTGTGACAGGAAAAGATATTTGGTTGACTTCTTTATTTTCTTGCCTAGAGTTGTTCTTCTTAAAAAACAAAGCTTCTGGACCTCTCCATGGTGACACAGATAAAGAAGGTTCTTGTCTGGTTGATTTTCCAGCAATTGGTGAGAGACAGTTTCAGTGTCAATGTTAGGGTCTTGGAAAATGTTGGTGTTTGTCTTTGATGGATACTTTCCTACATCACTGACTGTTCCATGTCACTGTTCATGCAAAACTCCATTTCCTTGATGGAGTTGAATGCTTCTCCAGTCCTTCCAACCCCTCATTTCTCCACCAGGCTGTAGACCTCTAGATTACAGCTGCTATGATTTGTTTACATCTCATAAACTGCTGAAAATCCCCTAGATGATCAACTGAAAAGGAAGAAATATTTATTTTCATTAACACTTTTCAATTTGTGGTTCATTGCCTCCACCCTCTTTCAGTTTCTGTAAGAGATAATGTCAAGTTGGGAACTAATATACAGACAGTCATGGTTGTATCCAAAGGAGAAGAAAAGGAACAACTGGAATCCTAGTTATTCCTTCCATGAAACATTCTACATATATTGAGATTGTCAGCTGAGCTCTTTAAGGACCTTGATTTCCACGTGTAGGTGTGCCTCACTTGTAAAGAAGGTAACATTTTTATAGCAACTTCTATCCAAAGAAATCTTCAGAATCTTGTATGTTATACCACATTATTTTGTGTGATAGGAATAATTCATTATTTTCTTAAAAATATGAAGTTATCAGACTTTGCCATATGTTCAGTATCCCTATCATCCTATGTCATCCTACACCAGCCCTGTAACAATGCAAGGGAATTTCACAAGCTACTGCCTATTACTGACTAGCTCTTATTGGTGAGCTGTGTCCAAAGCTGGCTACCACACTGTTCACTTGTGAGCCTACGATTCATGTAGCCACATGAGCAAAAAACCTCACCTCCTATTGAAGTCCTAAAAAGTCTTATCTGTTAAAATTCTAGAATCTTCTTATCTCTGCTAAGATTTATGTGCAACTCAAGTAGAATTTGCCTCAATGAAGACTTGAGAATTTAAGAGGAAATGGACTCATTTGTCATTTATTCATGTACAAAATTGCCTTAGAATGCTACCATAGACATTCCTTATCAAAGCCGTGTGGGAGGTTGCCTTACTTTTCTCATTGCTGAGACAAAATAGCCAACACCCACAAGTTATGTGAGGAAATACTCATTCAGGTCACAGTATCCGGATGTTGCAGCCCATAACTGGCTGGCTCCCAGGCCGTGTGGCTTCGCAGAAAATAGTCATGGTGCCCACAAGATAGTAAAAGCAACAAGGGAGATAGAGAAGCCTCTTTCTGTCTCTTACATTGTCTCCAGGGTACCAGGTTTAGGGCCTGCCAAGCTGATCATTAGACCAATTCAGCGATCTTCTGCCCTGAATCCCAGCATCCCAATGCTAGCATTGCACCATGAATCAGTCACACACCGTAGATTCAGCCACATCCATAAAAGTCCAACCTGTGACTGCATGAGGCTTGGCAGGATGTCTAGACACGAACAACAACAGAGGTAAATACAGAAATGACTGGTCTGTTTTATTTCAGAAATTCGGCAGGGCAATGTGAAATCTCCTTACATTAAAATTAGTTATTCATGCAAATCCCCTCACTTTTCTTATAAGAATTCTTTCACCAAATTTTTCTTAGCCAGAAAAGTAGTGGAAGTGTTCCAGCTATTCTATGTGAGCTACACTATGGTGGCCCTCTCATTTCTCTGCACGGAAGTATCTGCTACAGTTCCATAAAGCTTACAAAGCCTAATCTCAGGAACCCTTCACTTCAATATTCTATCTTCTTTCCCCAATCATCATTCCATGAAGTGTGGGGGAGAGATATAGATAGACAGAACTGTGAAAAACCGGCTTATCCTAGGGAAGTATTCTTTTATCTTTTTAATAATCACTAGGCTCCAAGTCTTCAGTGATGGACACATACCATCTTTCGAGGTCATCTCTAGCTCTTTATTTCTAGGACAGAAGTTCGTCCAGGCCTGCTAGTATGAGTATAAATAAAGTCACCCTCAAGTGTTTTGAATTGTGAAACAGAATATTATTTCATGGCACATACTCTAATGCATTATTTCCGCTAAATAATAAACAAAAATTTACTTCCAGGAAAATAAAATGAACTGTTAAAGGCAAGTGATCTAACACCACAAACTAAATTGATATTAGTTTTCTAATATAATAATCTACTGGATGGTAGAAATTATAGTACAGAGTTTATCTTCCATGTGGGTAGGCAGATAAAAAAGAAAATAGAATAATTTCTACTACTAATATAATTTTTACTAGTATAACTCTTATTAATGCTTCAACCTGACATACCAAGTTGAGAATTTATTCTTTGGTATGTAGTGTCTTCTATTCAAAATCATTAAGTGAATCTTTCAGTTATTAATTGCACATGGGACTTGTTTTTGTGCTATGATAGCTCTTCTGGAAATGAAGTTATAACACAGGCTATGTGAAAATTTACAAGGTGCTAATGAGCTTTCTTCAAACACCACAAATTATTTAAGTAACTTAATGCTGTTGTTATTTTTGCAGTGTCAGAGGAGTTTTCACACTAATGTGAAGCAGTAACATAATTTATTTCTCTGTTTTCAAACTTCTAAGTATAAATCGAAAACATAAGCATAATGTCAAAAAGAATGACATTGTTTATTTCTTTCAAATGCTTATATTTTAAAAATTATTTTTCCAGGGAAATATATATGCTAATATGATTGATTTTGATCCTAAACAATCTAAAATTTCATTATAGTTTTGAGGCAGGGAATGTATAATGAGATGTTCATACATTTAAATGGAACATTTATTTTCTACTGATTTTAGCTTTATGCACTATATGTAAATATTATTCACATATATCTTTATGCTATGAATATTTCTGTGATAACTGTTGCTTCTACTACACTTGAAGGACAATTTGATTCTTGTCTTTTATGGAGAGGCGATCACTAGAATGCCATGAGTTTTCTATTGCTTTGAATGAGTACTGAAATGGAAATCTAAGTCTTATCTGCAGTGAGAGGCATTTTTAAGGGTACTAGAAAATGACAGGGAATTACAAGTGATAAATAGAGATTGACTTTTAGGCTCACTTGGGTCTAGCACTAGCTTGAGGCTCTCGAAGTGAGAGAAGAGTTAGTTGCATAGTTCCATTGGTAGCAAGTGAGAAAATGAGAGTGGTGGAGAGAGCACCAAGATCTCAGGATCTCATCCACTGAGGATGAAAGTCAGGACAAATTTTCAAACCTGGACATACAATTTCTGAGTAAAAAAATTGAAATTATTGCAACATTGATATTTTCACAGGTTGAAATTCTGAGGTGAGGTTCTTGCTGAGCAGAAATATATTTATTTATTTGTACAATAAGACCATAGGCTCTGCCAGATTGAAGATTGCACCCCAGGCTCACTTCTTCTTTTTTTTTTTTTTTTTTTTTGTGGAACCAGGATTGAACTCAGGCCCTTGCACTTGCCAGGGAAGCGCTTATTCCACTGAGCCATCTCCCTGGCCCCAAGGCTCACTTCTTACTGGCTTCTTGATCTTTAGCAAGTCCCTCCTGATTTCTGAACCTCAAATTCCTTGAAAATAAGATGCAGATAATAAGGCAAATCTATTAACATGGTTTCTAGGCTCAAACAAGTTATGACAAATTAACTGCTTAGGTGATTGCATGGTCCAAATTGCAGTTTAGCTGAACTTTACCAGTTAATTTTGATAAATCATCTGTGTTAGATCATATTAGTTGGGTCTTCATCTCTCTTATGCTGTTATAAAAATATCTAAGAATGTATAAGAAACTTACTGAGCTAAGGTTTCTAGAAGCTGAGAAAACCGAGAGAGGAGCTGTACTCTGGGAAGGTGACTGGATCATGGGAAGCTCTGCTCCTCCATGGATTCGTCCACTGGTAAGGACAGAGCTGACTGTGCTGTTAGGTGACAGGACATCATCAGCGAGCCAGGTCAGCAAGGAGAACCCTGGAGGCTCCATGTCCCCACTCCCTGGTGCCTCCCTTCTCTCGCCACTTCCTGGCCACCATGATGTGAACAGATTTTTCACTACCCAGGCCCTCCACCCTGCCTTTCTGATTTGAATCAGGCCTGCCATGGACTAAAGTCAGAAGCCAAAACAATCTGTCCAGCCTTCCAGATGTAAGAGTTGATACTCTGGTTCCAGATGAGAAAGTAACCACCGCAGGAGCCAGACTTACCACTTTATGCTGAACTCACTTGTGTGACAGCCGACTGACTCAGCCAGAATAGCACTCGGGCCGTGCATTCATGATGGATTACTCTAAGCCTGTTAAAAGTCCCGCTTCTCAACACTCTCTCTCTTAAGACTGGCCAAATAGCTCAGCAGTTTAAAGCACCTGTCAGCAGATATAGGGGTGGGGGGTTCAATCCTTGGATCTGCCATGCTGGCCCAGCCTCTGGGACACACTGAGACTGCAGTTGAGGCTAGGCGTGGTGGCATGCGCCTGTAATCCCAGCTTTTGGGAAGCTGTAAAAAGGAGAATCACTGAGTACAATCTAGTAGTAAGAACCTGAACACCCAGTAGACCCTTCCCTAAAATACAGAAAAAACCAAACAAACAAAAAAAGCTATCTCTTTGTGGACTAAATATACACACCTAAAGATTGGGGGATATATTTGAAACACAAAACAATAATATAAAATATTGTTACTGCATCAGCATGAGGTTATGGGCCTGGATAATTTTCTCTGTGCTTTATTTTGATTCAGTCATAAGGTAGAGGTCAATAGCGTTCAGAGAATTTAGCTATCCACAGTAGAGTATTATAGCTAGGAAAAATAATTCTAAATCTTACCTATGGTTAATAATTTAAAATGAGTGCTTAGGCAGATGCAGGGGCCAGGGGTAAAAATGGTTTAATGTCAAATAATGTGCATGTTGGCCAGAACTCCTGCCATTTTCTACCTTAAAGTCTCTGAAGTCACAGTTCTGTAAGAGTTCAGGAGCACCACTGCACATCAGGCTTGGAGATGCTGAGCATGCTAATTGGCTTCTCATTCCAGAACCTCACTTGCGAGCATATGCACCTTGTACGTCTCTGCTACGCTGCTGGCCCTGCACCGCGGAGTAGCGCTTTGCCTTACTACTGCTGCTCTGCAAACCGATGGTAAAGTGCTTCCTGATTTTCAATAAAGTGCATTTTTACAGACATATTTCAAGGACTAAGCAACCAGAAGTTTGGGAAAGGTAAGTGTATCATTCTCTGTAGCGATGGAAATACAGTGTAGACGAAACCGTAGGTAGTTCCTGTACACATGGCATTTTTCCCTAATGTTTTTACTTTCAAGTTCTCATGCTTCTTCCTGTTAGTTTGGAGTTTGTGGGTAAAGCACAGACCAACTTCAGGCAGTGAGAGAATTACCCAACTCCAATTATCTAATTAAAATTTGATTGGTATGAAATACACTGAAAATTTCATTTCAAATTTCAAAAGTAGTATTTGTACTTCATTCAAGTGTACACCTTTTTTTTTTTTCAATAAAAGCACAGACTACTATTCAATTTCAAGGTTGAAGTTTAGAAAGTATATTTTATTTTAACCAGAAAAAGTATCTTTGTAAATAAATAATTTAAATTTCACATTAGCAATGATACAAAAAGATTTACTGAGACAATTAGGAATACTGCTTCAATTTTCTATGCTAAGCAAAATCTCTGTATGTTATTGCCTCTGTGCTTTCTTATTTTCAATAATTTTCATTTTTAAGAAAGAAAAATTGCTTTTTAAAAATTTTTTGTATGAATTTAGGACAGGGTGTGCGGGACATACAGGGTCTCACTTCGTAGATCAAACTTGTACCAGATCGGACTCGTAGTAGAACGGGTTTTGTATTGATTCTCCTGTTTTCAGTCGCCCAAGCCCTAGAATTATAAGCACCCACCAGCACACCCAGTCTCAATCGACCTCTCGGCGCACCCCTGGGTCGGGGCAGCAGAGCAAGCCCAGAGATGGAACCCCTGGTCCCTGCATCTGACTAAGCAGGACTTTATTTTTTATTTTTTTTGAAAATTTTATTGATAAACAGATAGCAATGAGACAGTTTCAAATCAAATCGGAAGTACAGTTTCAACAAATAACACACTGCATATATTCTTCTTAGTGGTTAATTGCTGTACAAGATGCGGACTTGAGATCCTATTTACAAACACCATTAGAACAAATCATTCTATTCATTAAGAGAATGCAACTATATATCTATCCTAACCACCATGAATACACAGATACAAAATGGACATTCATCGGTATACCCCATTTTTTCTAAGTTCCGTTAATGAATATTATAGGTGTGTAAACTCAGCAAAACATTCCAAAAGGGTCCAGCAGACCATAATAGCATTGGGTCCTCTGTTTAACTGGCAATGTCAGAAATTATTGATCCGAGACCCCTACAGCTCAACATAACAGCATGGCTTTACTTCCTATATTTCGTCTTCATACTTTTCTACTGGATGGTTAAGACCAAGGTAAAGCAAGACCTATGCAACAAGAGTTGTAGCTTTTTGGGTCTGAGAAGGTCAGTGAAATCCCCTCAGGATCTATCCTGAGATACTGTACCTCAGATTGTAGAACCTTTGTCAGTGTCAGCCATGTGGATGAGCTACGGCCATTGCTTGGCCAATGTGCTCTCTGTGAAAGCCTGAGAGAGTATTTTCCCCTCTTGTGACTCTCTTTAGGCACACTCTACATCATCGATCACTTTCCTCTTTGGCCCCATAATCTTCTTGATCAGAAAATTTGGGACACTACCGAGGTACATGACGTTACAGTACAAGTTTTCATATGTCCTGAGTCTTAATTGACCTTAGGAGGTTAGGGCCAAAATGTTGACTTTCCTTGTAGCCCTCCTTTGATTCATTAAGCTGTCTGGCTGCCCCCCAAAATTGTTTCTTATAGCACTTTTATACATCATCAAAAAGCTTCAAATTTAGAGCCATCCAAATAGTTCACTGGATTCAAACACCTGCAAGCAGGTGCGTGAGCTGGAGGTTCAATTCCTGGGCCTTCTGGGCCTGGGGAGCCCTGAAATGGCAATTGAGACTGGGCATGGTAGTGCACACCTGTAATCCCAGCTCTGGGAGGCGGTAAACAGGCAGATCAATAGGAGTCTGATCTAGAAGTAAGACTCTGAACTCCCTGTAGACTCTTCCCTAAAATTAAAAGAAAAGACGAGAAAAAAAGAGCTTCAAATAAAAGTAGAAAATTGTATAAAAGTTTCCAAATGACTACAGGTAATGAAAAAGAATTTCATCCCTATTCTAATTAGGAATAAATGCTGTTTTTACTATATATTTAAATGACTTTATGGATTTCCCGAAGTAAACAAAGTTAAAATATTTTCTTATATTAAGCACATCAAATACATTAAAGTCTTCAACAGAGCCATAAAAGACCTTCATGTTCAATCTGGGCTTCTATTTGCTGAAGATTGTGTTGTGATGTGATGAAAGTAGCAGTCGATATTTCAGGACATTTCAAACAAACATACAGAGACTTTCATGGAGAGATATGTGTCTCACACATCTATACACAAAATCACTAACCATGAATTGTCATGTACCCAAAGACTGTGCATGGTTACTCATGACTTTGGTGGCAAAACCCTAAGAAGCTGTGCAAGAAGTTCTGGTGTGACTAGGACAAATGTGCAGCCAGGGTTTGTTTAAAATGTACAAAGGCACCTCTTTGGCAGGTGAAGAATATTTTATTTTGGAATAAGATTTTGGCTGAAGCTAAGGTGGAAAGCGGAGGAAAATATATTAAGTATAGTCAAGCTCCTCGTTGTGTGTGTCCCTGCATCCTCATTCCTAATTTCAGGTCCTTTGCAAATTGTAGCTGAGAGTGTCTTATCTGCATTGTTTTCCAGTTCTTATGTAGTATAAATGCCTCACATCTCTGTGGGTCTACAAGTCAGTCATGGTGTCAAACCTTCCAGAGAAAGTTTACATGTAACATAATACGTAAATCATGTTTTTAAATTTGTAAAATATACAGAGAATATAAAATAGCTTCTGTAATACTAAACCTAAAATAATTGAAGTATCTCCTAAAACATACAAAAAGTATTCTTTTTGCTCGCAGACATATTTCAAATTGCGAATTTGTGCTTTTTATCTTTTTATATTTCTATGAATTTTAAGACATACATGTGAATAATAAAATATTGTGAACAATTTAAAATGTTTCACATCAACACAAATATTTCTTAAAAACACAGCTTATGTAAAGAGAGAGAAATGAGCTGGTGAGAAATCAGGGTGTCTATGCACTAGAAAATATAGAGTTTTCTATTTATACAGAAATAAGTATTTTATGATTTCTTGTCTTTCCCAGTTTCTACTAATGTGTTTGCTAATATTGACAAAAATCTTACTTTCTGGTCATAATACCTAGTAATATTTGACAAAAATCTTACTTTCTGGTCATAATACCTAGTCTTAACAACTTTAGTGTCTGACATCTTGACAATCAGTGCCTTCCAAATTACTGTTTTTGTCACAACAAGCAACAGTTCTTTTCCTGCTTCCTGACATCTGACATTGTCACCTAACATAGGAGAGCTATGTGTACCCAGATGCATGTTATTTCTTAGGTTTTGGTTTTAGTGCTGATGTCTTTCATTGCCAGCTGTTCATTTTATGATTTTGTGTAGTCATTTTTCACAATGTGAAGACATGCATAGAGGTATTTAAATATTTTTCATCCAATCTTTTTGTCACACAATGCAAAATAAAGAATAATAACTGCTTCTTTCCTCTGGATCTATTTTACCTAAGGTGTTAACTTTCTGATGCATGTAAAGTGGAAGTGTTTCTCAATTACATGAACTATTTATTGCTTTAGCTCCAAGATCTTCATAAAGCATGGGACACCATGTAACTTCATAGAAGCTGCTGACATTTTTCTCTGTAGTTTTTTTCTTTTTTAAATGTATTTGTTACAGGGTCTACTTGGTCTCACTACACGGATCAGACTGCCAGTGATCCTGCCAGTGATCCTTCCTGTTTTCAGCCTCCCAAGTGCGGGGATTACAGGAGCACACCAGGACACTCAGTCTCAATCACCATCTCAGCGCGCCCTGGGGATGGGGCCAGCACACCAGTTCTCTGTATTTTTGTCACAAAGTCAAACATTTTAGATTTCAATGTTGTAGAAGGATGTTCCTCTGTGAGAGTAAGGCAATTACACCAACTTCATATTCTAAAGATGATTACAAAGCAGTAATAACTTAGAAATGATGCCATGCAAAAGTTTAATTCTAAGCACCTGGGAGCAGTTTCCCATCAGTAAATTATACAAAAACCAGCATATACCTATCATTCGCAACAAGTTGCCTTCTCTTATGTGAGCAGATGCAATCCAGACTGGCACATCCACTGAGGATATAGAGTGAAGAATATATGTCTCGCTATGTCTCATTATGCTGTTCAGACTCATAGTGAGCACTGAAATTTACAGGACACACTCTTGGCCATCAGCATGCAGATTACAGTGGATTAGAAGCACAGACTACCAGCTGCTGCTCATGCTGTTGTTGTTCTACTGCAGTCCATGTTGGTGGACTGCACATTCCTCCCCTCCATGTACATTGGTCACAGTGATGTTTTGAGGTACAGGAGTGCAGAGTCCAGTCCATCTGGAGCAAATGTACACAAAAGATTAAAGAATTAAAATCAAATAAGAATTCTCCCACTATACCAGTAGTGACAGACATACACTTCACATTTATCGTTACTGTATGCATTTATGTTTTGTAAAGAAACCAGTCTCCCGGCGTAGCAGCACAGTCCTGTAGTCCCAGCACTCAGGAGGCCAAGGCAGTAGGATCTTTATGAGTTGCAGGCCAACCAGGGTCACATAATGATGCCAGGTCAGCCTGAACTCTATGGCTTGTCTCAAACAAAATGAAGCAAAAGAAAAATAAGTGAAATAATGCAATAGAAATAGACCTTATTAATTTATTTTGAAGGTAATATTTTCACAAACATTTTACTAAGTAAAAATAGTTACATTTTGCAATATTTTGTTATTATTGTGAAATGTGTTATATTTGGTGTCAGAATGATCACCTTTTAGAATATTGTAGCGTCTTACTAATCATCCTGAAGTTAGAAACACACACACACACACACACACACACACACACACACACACACACACAGAGTCAATAGTTTGGACCCATAAAATAAAAGTAGTTTTCTTTTTCAATCCTTATTTTTTTGTCCTGCAATGAATGTTTGTTTCCAACTCACCTGCACTTTCTAGATGCGGGAGTTCTACAAAAGCTTATTTTGGATAGACAAGCTAGTTGAGAAGATAGTACCAGTAAAGCCACAAAGCCTTTGTTTACTGTTACAGAGTGTCTTCATGAGAGTGTGACCTTCACCTCTATAAACAAATAAAACTCAACTGATGCATTGTAAAACTACAAATGAGCAGAGATTAAATGGTAGAACAAAGGTGATGTACATTCTAAAGAAATACGCTATATTTAGCAATGGTACTATTTTTAAAAAATTATAAACTTAGGGGCCGGGGAGATGGCTCAGTGGAATAAGCGCTTCCCCGGCAAGCGCAAGGGCCTGAGTTCAATCCCTGGTTCCAGAAAAATAAAATTATAAACTTAATATATGAAATGAAATCATAAGCATTATTTCCTTATTTCATAAAATGTGACTATGGAGTTGAAAGTATGTTTGTAATAATTTCAATGATTTTCAAGTCATATTTCTGGACATTTATCAGTGCTCTCCCTCTCCTCCATAAACACATGCAATTTTCACGGACAGTTCAGAAGAAAGACAATATTTTGGTGTCAAATACTCTGAACATTTTCAGAGAGCTTAGAAGAATTTTGTGTATTTTTCAGATAAAAAATAAGATAAAGGAACTGATTATATTCCACAGATATCTTTCACAAATGATCTTGTCAAAGATCATCCTTCTGCTTTAGACTTTAATTTTTTTTTCACCAATTTTGAATACACATAAAAATTTTCTGTATGAAAAACTAATAATTAAAAAGCATCCAGAGGGCTTGAGGAAGTTAATTAAAATATAGACGGTTTACATTTAAAAATATATGGATAACCTTGCTAATATAGAATTCTTATCTTAAGACACATAAGAAATTACGTCCTTGTGGTTTAAGCTTAAGATGACACTTAGATAATCTAAGGATTCTACTTGAAAATACAATCTAAGCTTTTATATGTGGCAGACACAAAATACATAATTGAATCACGAAATTCACCAATAAATAAGAACTAGTATGAACAGAAATATACATTCGAACTAAGAATTTCTCCTGACTAAATTCAACAAGGACAATAGAGATTAAATTCACACACCCAACATGAAATGAGCAATGGCAGACGGGGAATAGCTACCTATACAACTAAGATTTTAATGAAATACAAAACTCTTAAGAAATATAATCCACTTTTTCATCACTGGAAATCTGCATTTAAAAATTCTAAATAATGAAGTCCCTCTCAAGAAAAGCACAAGGTGTGGATGATTATTACAATTACAGTCTAAAAGGCATAGAAGATTAAATGAAGGTGTATGAGAGAAAGCACAATACACCCCAAGTATCTGCCAAAGTTACAAATCATTGACTGTAAATCTACTAAGGCTTATAATTGTGTTAATGGGGAACATTTACCACCTTTACAACCTTTTTATCCTTCCCTGAAATACATATAATATTAACTAGAATTTGCATTGTTAAGAAATACATCTATCTGTCTGTCTGTCTGTCTGTCTGTCTGTCTGTCTGTCTGTCTATCTAATCTTCTAACGAGTTAGCATGGATTATATGCAACAATATATAACACTGTGTCAGTTAATGTTCTGTAGAAACCCTAAACTTTGAACCTGAGTGTCCTTATCCAAAGTCTCCTACTCACCCCACCGTTCTCAGGGTCTGGTTATTACTGTCAGACATTCTGGGCCACAAGGCTTAATGAAGATGTGTTGAGAAAACCTTCTCAAATAAGGAATAATAATAAAATCTTCAGAGTCAAAGCTTATTTCTCACATTGTCATTGTAATCCTAATAAGAACAGTAAAATATTCAATATAAATCATGGCCATAGAAATAAGAAAGAGTAAAAAAATCCAATTTTTCTAAGATGATACAATCTTACATCTGTTAAAGAAAACTCAAAACAATTTGTAGGTACATTAACAGAAAGAAGAAAAAGAAATTGGCAAAATATCTAGCCATAAGATTCATAAAAGGAAAATCAATTTTATTTCTACATACATAAATTTTTCATCTGTTTCCCAACAGCCAGTGTCTTGTGTGTAGAATATAAACATTTACTTGGCTCTGAAAGATAAATTTCACTATGGTTGTAATTCTTGGTTTTATGTGTCCATGGCCTAATGAATTATGAGATTTCAAATTTCATTAATTACATCTCTCAAGGATGAACATTTCAGCTTGTTTTTAATAAATATACTTTAAAATTTCATGTCTATTTTGAAAGAATATTTGGGACACATAAATAAAAACTCAAGTTAGAAAATAAAACACCCTGTGAATCATGACTTACAAAATAATGAAATGTTTATTATCAATGTTTTCTCTGTTATTTATATCCCCAATTCTATCAGTGTTCCTTTGACTTACAACAGAGAGTCTTGTCATTTATAGTAGGGATATGTTAACATTGAGAATATGTGAATTTTTCCGGATTCTACCTATGGGAAAGCTAGACTCAAGCATTCCTAAGAATAAAGATTTAGTAAGGTAGATAAGTGTCTTGTCCAATCATTTCTAAGCTTTCTAATCAAATTTAACATATATAGTATGTGACAGAAAGTTTAACCTAAAGCAATAAGGTATTTCAAAGGACTAAGGAAATACAAATCTAGGACACACAAGAGAGTGTATGAATGTGAACCTTACAGAGTGCATGACTCAGGAGTTCCTCAGCATACTGTGGTCTTTCTTAAAGAAAGGGTGGAGTTTTAGCTGTAGACACTCAGAGTCTGGACAGGAGTGCACTCTTTGGTCTAGAAGGATGCTCTTCAGTGTAAAATAAGAGCCCTTATAAGGGTCGGCCAGATAGCTCAGCAGATTAAACTCATGCTTAGGCAGATGGAGGGGCCGGGTGGAGGGGAGGGGGACTGCTGAGTTGGGGATTGACTGGGCATGGTGGCACGCCTCTGTAATTCCAGCACTTGAGAAACTGAGAAACAGGAAGGATCACTATGAGCCTGATCTGTTTAAGGAGACCCTATTGACCTTGCAATAATACATTAAATAATAAATAAGCCCTTATAACAAGCTATTAGTACACAGTACCAAGGTTGTCAGAATATGAAGTAAAAAGTAAAGTATATGCCACAATGTAGAGACATATCAGTATTTATTTTACACACAAAATTCAAAGAATGCGAATCAGAGTCAGTTGTAAGAATACAATGAGAATGAGGTCATAGAAACAACATAAAGGAGCTATTAAGTTTATTTTGCTAAGTAGTGACTAATTATCAAAGAAATTAATATGACCTACCAAAGCTGCTACTGAAGCTAATTTCCTCCAGTTATATCTAAACTAGAGAGAGTACATAGCTTCTCATATACTCATTCTGTAGAAAAATATGCAATAGAATGTTTGGAATGAAAGAACAAGTTCTTCTCATAGTTTTGATTAAAAAGTCCATTTGAGAATCTATAGAAGACTGTCAGTAATTGTCAATATTTGTACAAATAAAATTTAAAATTATCTTAAACTCAGAAAAAAAGAGCAGATTAAGATATTTCCTTATGGGGCCAGGGAGATGGCTCAGTAGAATAATCACCTCTCTGGCAAACGCAAGGGCCTGAGTTCAATCCCCAGTTCCACAAAAAACAACAAACAAACAACAACAACAAAGAAAACCTTCCTTATAGCACAAATACTGGAAATCAAATATAATCATTGTAAATATGTAATACATATTTCAAGTTTTATGATAATCTTCAATTATATTTTTATGAGCTTTGTCATTTGTAAGAATTTAAATTTGGATCAATCAATCAATCACCTGGAATATGATTGCTAACAGGAGTTCTATTCATTATTATTGACTACAAAGTGAACATGCAAAGAAAATGAATAAAATGTGTCCTTTCTAAGAGAAAAGAGTGAAAACTTTAGTCCCATCAATAAAATTTCCAAAACAGATTATTGATACATTGTTTTATGTTCAGTACTGAAGTCATTTTTCAAGTCATGTAAAAAATTAAATAATAGGGCTTGTGGAATAGCTCAGCAGACTAAACATTTGCTCAGGTAGGTGCAGGGGCTAGGTTCGATCCCTGGCACTTTATGCCGCACCAGTCCCAGCACCAGGCGGGCTGAGCCAGTCATGACTCCAGGCGTGGTGGCACACTCATGTAATCTCAGCACTAGGGAGGAGGAAATCAGGTGGATCACTATAACTCCGAGCTGCATAGTGAGACCCTGCACACACACATACACACACACAAAAAAAAAACTTAAAAAATTAAATAATTAAAAATTGGTGGGAATAGGTACTTCATAATAACTTTTCTTAAAGCATGGGCTGATTAAAAGGCAGACATAATTTTGATACATTTTCCTTTCTGACAAAGATTTATAAAAATTTTTATCAGCAAAATCATGTCAATGCATGTACAAATATTATCTCAACTGCCCAAAGTTTACCAATGCATATTCTTAATGCTCTCAATAACATACATGCATAACTTCTCTTCTTCATGGTTTACTATCTAAGTTTGCAGTTCAAAAATTGTAGAAAAGGAAGGGCTGCAAGATCAGCCAACATTTTGGCTTTAGACTTTCAAGGTCAGTGAAGACTCAGAACATAGGAGAACCTGTACTGTAACATCATGTAACTCAGTTGTGCCCCAAATTTTCTGATCAAGTAAATTATGGATCCATAGAGGAATGTAATTGATGATGTATTGTGTGCCTAAGGAGAGTCACACGGAGAGAAAACTTTCTCTCAGGTTTTCACAGAGAGCAAATTGGTTAACCAATGGCCATGACTCATCCAAATGGCTGACAATGATAAAGGATCTACAAAGTGTAGTACAGGGTTACCAGATAAATTGTGAGGAGACTTGACTGACCTTATCAGATACAAAACTTACATTTCTTGTTATAAAGGTCTTGATTTATCTTGATCTTAACCATCCAACAGGAAAGTATAAAAACAAGGTATATGCAGTAAAACCATACTAATATGCTGAGCTGTAAAAGGCTCTAGTCAACCTCCGTGGTAACTCACTACTATTGTGCATTGCTGGACTGTGTTGGATTGTTTTGCTAAACTCAAGTACCTGCAATATCAGACGTCAATAGAATATCTGTATCTGACAGGATTTAAAAAAAGAAAAGGGGGATACAAAGGAAGGATCATTTTGTATTTGTATATACAAAATAGTTAGGATGGATATAAAGCTACTTTCACTTAATTCAATGAGAAGAAATATTTGTAGTAATAGTGTTTGGATAGGATATCTTGTCTGCTTCTTGTACTATGGATAGTTGTGCCCCACTAAGAAGATAACAATGTACAATGTACTAATTATTGAAAATGTCCTATTAATCAGTTTTGAAACTGTCTCATTGATATATGTTTCTCAATAAAATAAAATAAAAAACATATATGTATATTTTCTAGGTAATAACTTACGCTTTTCTTTGACTTTTCTGTTCACTTATTACTTTTATTGAATAAAACAAATTTTTCTTGAATAAGTTAACCTACCTTTTTCTTTTATCCAGTATTTGTCTCATTTTGTGAAGATAAAAACCAGTGACAATCTATGCCAATATTTTTATTTTATTGGCCTTTGTCATGAATGTGTGTTGGACTTTATCAAATGTTTTTTCTTCATTTATTGAGAAGATCATGTGGTTTTGTAATTGGCTCTTATGGTGTATTATGCTTACTGAATTGCATATGTCAAACCATCTCTGCATCCTTGAGATGAATCCTAGACATTCTGTATAATTTTTTTGATAATCCTTTGCATTCTCTTTGCCATTATTTTATTAAGAATTTTTGCATCAATATTTATTTGGGAGACTGGCTTATATTTTTCTTTACTGATCGGGTTCTTCCCTTAGTTTAGAAACATGGTAATATGTTCTTCCAGGAATGACTTTGGAAACACTTCTGTTCTTTTCATTTCTTTAAAGAGTTTCAGAATTAGTTGCATGAGTTATTCTCTAAATTTCTCATAGAATTCAACATTGAATCTGTTAGAGCCTCAAGTTTTCTTTGTTGGTAAGTTTTTAATTATATTTTCACTTTCAGGAGCTGGGGACCTAGCAAGTGCAAGGTTCGGAGTTCAATCCTCAGCACACCCCCCACCCCCCACACCCACACCCACACATACACTCACACACACAAAATTAGAACATTTTCAACTTCATTTGTTGATATCAGTTCATGTAGAAATTTTTAAATCTTTATTTAGCTTTGGCAACTTGCCTTGGTCTAGTAATCTGAGCATTTCTTCTGTATTTTCCATCTCATTAGAATGTGAGCTCTCTCAGTGAATACTGTTGGCCTCTTAAATTTCTGTTAGAACCATTGTGATTTCCCCTTTCATTTCTAATGCTTAGAATTTGCTTTTTCTTTCCTCCTTTTTGTGAAGTTAACCGATTTTATTTCTTCTTCATGAGGTTTATGAATTGTGATGAAGTTTATTGATGAGGTATACATTTTATTTTCCTCCTTTTTAATGAGGTTTATCAATTATTTATTATTTGAGTGACAAACCAACAACTAACATATTAAGCTGAGGATTTAAGTTAGTGGCATTGTGCTTGCCTGGCAAGCATGAGGGCAAGCATTCAATTCTTAGTGCAAACAAAACATAAAATAAAAATAAAAATACCACATTAATTGGTCAAAACCTGAAAGCTTCCACTCAAAAATTGGGAACAAGGAAAGGATGTCTATTATCACCACTTGTATTCAATATAGTTAATTAGACACAACAATTAGATAAGAGAGATAGAAAAAGAAAAAGAATAAAGATATGAAAGGAAGAAAAAAATTGTCATTATTTGAAGATGACATGATATTTTTCTTAAAGGACCACAAAAACTCCACCAAAATTTTTGTGCTTTTAATATTCAAATTACTTTAGTGGGATGCAAAGTCAACAACCAAAAATCAATGACCTTCCTGTACACAAAAAGCAAACTCACAGAGAGAGAAGTGAGAATAAGCACACATTTTACCATAAGATCAAAAAACAATAAATACTTTGGAATCTATGTAACAAAGTATATAAAAGATCTGCACAGTGAAATTATGGTATCATAAAATGGATATTTAAGAAGATATCAGAAAGTAGAAAGATATATCTTGCTCTTAGAAAAAAGAATCAAGGTAGTGAAAATAGCCATATTTCCAAAACTGCTACATAGATTTAATGTAATCCCAATCAAAATACCATTAGCATATCTCATCAACCTATGGAAAACATTCCTAAAATTTATTTGGAAAGCTAAAAATCTTAGAGTAGCAAAACAATTCTGGGCAGTTAAGATGGTGTCATAATTTCAGACCTAAAATTATACTACAAAACTACTCTGATAAAACAAGCGTTGTATGAGCCAAAAACAACCAGGCCTGAGGATCAGAGGGACAGAATCGAAGATGCAGGGGCATCCCCAAATACACTCCACCAACTTATCTTTGATAAAGGGGCCCAACATGTTCAGTGGGAAAAGGTGGTTTCTTTAATACATGTAACTGGAGTAACTGGCTCTTCACATTCCAAAGACTACAAATACACACAAGTCTGTCACCATGAACTAAATTAAAGTTAAAATGGATCAAAGATCTAAATATTAAAATAGAAACACTAAATCTACTGGAGAAGAAAGGAGGTAGAAATCTCAAAAACATATATGTAGGCAGAGACATCATGAACAAAGCACAAACTGCAAGGTAAATAATACAAAGAATCAGCAAATGGGACTTCAACTTATTGAAAAGGGTTTTCACAGCAAAACAAATCACCAACAGTGTTAAAAAGCAACCCACACAGTGAGAAAACTTTATAGCCAATGGCCTGACAGAAAAGGACTTGTACCTAGAACATATAAAGAATTGAAAAAATAAGATACCTAAATTCAAAGACCCTAGTCAAAATGGGCATCTGAGATAAATATGTATTTTTCAGATGAACAATTTCAAATGGCATAAACATGCATTAAAATGTTCGGCATCATTAATAATTTTAGAGTGTGGATTAAACCAACCTTTTGATTCCATCTTAACCGAGAAAGAACGACTGTCATCCAAAACTCAACTGATCACAAATTGTGGAGGAACTGTGGGAGAAAAGGAACCCTTCTCCACTGTTAGTTGAAGCATAGACTGGTGCAAACACTGTGGAAATTACTGTGGAGATTCTTTAGAAAAGGAGAATTAGAGGTTCCAATTAACCCAGATATTTCCCCTCTGGGTCTCTTCCCAGGAGAATTATAAAGATCATTCCCCTGTGGTATGTGTACACTCATGTTTATAGCAGCACAATTTGTAATAGCTAAACTTTGGAGACAGCCTAAATGTCCATCAACAGAGGAATGGATATAAATGTTGTAGGTAAGATGCTGGTCAAATATCTCAGTGGATCAAAACACCTGCTTAGGCAGATGCAGAGGCCTGGAGGTGGTTCCCCTGGTCTGCTTTGCTGCCCTGATCCGAGGACACACTGAGAGGGCAATTGAGACTGGGTGTGGTGGCACGCACCTGTAATCCCAGCTCTTGGGAAGCTGTAAAAAGGCAGATCACCATGACTTCAAACCATTAGTGAGACACTGAATACCCTATAGACTTTTCCCTAAAAATACAGAAAAAACATAAATGTTGTAGGTATTTTCATACAATTGAGTAATACTCAACCTTAAAGAAAGATAAACTGAATACTGTTATAGGCAAATGGATGCAATTTGAGACCATACTTGTAAGTAACTGTACTCATAAATTATACCCATATATGTAAACATTGTTTTGTCTTAACAATGTGAGAAAATCAATAAGTGAATAAGATCCAAAATGTACAGCAGATACTGTGAATCGGAAAGAGACTTTATTTTTTATTTATTTATTTTGTAATTTAGGGAAAGATCTACAGGATATTTACTGTCTCACTACTAAATCAGACTCATAGTGATCCACCCGTTTACAGCCTCCCA
>NW_004524644.1:13375430-13381297 GCF_000260255.1 Octodon degus
TTGTTAGGTACTTACACAGCTAGGGTTTCTTAATTCATTGAAAAGAAGGTTTGTGTTAATATTGTTTGGCCAAGATATCATGCTAATGTCTAACACTCTGAATAACTGCTACAAAGGCAAAAATGCGCAATGTATGAAGTATTGTAACTGTCCTATTAATCTATCTTGAAATTCAGTTTCATTGTTTTGTATAATTTTTATTTCTTCAAATAAGAAATAATGTATTAAATTCTTCAATACACCACTAAGAAATGTAGCAGGGCGTGGTGGATCATGTCTGTAATTCCAGGACGCAGGAGGCTGAAGCAGGAGGTTTGCTGACAATTCAAGTTCAGTTGGCTAAGTGAAGAGGCCCTAATCAAAAAACTGAAAACAGAAACATTAAAACTAGAAAACCAGAGCAGTATGCATATTTGACCTGGAGCTATTTTCCTAGGTGCTGAATAAAGGTTGGTGAATAATAGAAGATAAATTCCTCATTAATTTGAAGAACAAATTAAAAACAGGGAAAATGCACAGAAGTGAGCATTTCAAATACTTATAACCAAAGAGTAAAGAAATAATAATCCAAAAATGAAAAAGCACAAACATGTGGCAGAGGAAGTGCAGTGGCAATGATCTGCTCCAGGGTGGACAAGGGGAAGTGTAAGATGTGAAGGCATCTGAACTAACAACTACAGGATGAAATGAGTCTGTTCTACACAAGGCCAAAGAGAAACACTGCAGAGAGAGAGCCAGTGTAGAGTTCTGAACCCGAAAGAAGCATGGTGTACTTGAGGAACAGTAGGAAGATCAGAGTGGCTGAAACATCAAGACAGATAGCAGATAAAAGTGCTGGGAAAAAAACTACCGGAGAAGGGTTACATTCAGATCAACTTGTTAATAAACAGAAGTGTGTGTGTGTGTGTGTGTGTGTGTGTGTGTGAATAGTTGAACTCAGAACCTTGCAATTACCAAGCAGGCACTGCATAACTGAGCAATATCTTTCTTGATCAGTAAATATAAATTTAAAGATTAGCTTCCACAGATAGAAATGTGTAGATATAAATGAGAATATTTTTTGTTTTTTTACAAATAGAAGCAAGATCTCTCAGATTGCATTAAATAAAATGAACTCAGATCAGGTGACATTGGTGACAATTGTATCTCTCAACACATCATGCTTCCAGGCAACTTGTTTTCCTCTTTCACATTTGTAATTCAAGGTCAGTACAGATCAGAGATATGCTGCTTGGGACCACAGAGTAACTCAGTAGTAAAACGTTAGCAACACTGAAGTTTCAATCTCTTCTCAGTGGACATTAAAATCCAGTTGGCAGAAGGGAAAAACTAGACCAGCTATCAGTAGGAAATTTTGTTAGCATTCAGGAAAGAGAAAACTTACATCCATTATATTAACTTGGAAAACCATGTGGCCATGCCTACTGAGAAAGGAGCAGACAAACACAAGCAGAAGTTGAAGTGACTCTTTGGTAAAATCAACCATAGTGCTACATTACTAAATTTTAGATTTTTTCTATTCTTGCAAATGCCAAAGGTACTACATTTTGTCTCGTTGTCTGGAGAGGTAGCTAGATTTATAGGTTTGACTTAATAATTCAAATGTAAGCTATTACTTTCTGATATTATACCTTATAAAAGATTTTAAAGAGAACTAGTTTAAAAGTTTTTTCTGTTTTAATTACCTAAATACAATACACTCAATGATTATAACCAGAACTGTTAGCCTGTCATATGAACAATTATTTTTGTTCCGAAAATATAACAACATTTATGTTTAATTCTGAGTTAGCAAGGAGAACTATTCATATACTTCATGATATCCCTGGAGTTTTGATTCTACTCTGATTAAATCTGCATGTACAAAAGAATTGTGTAGTTAAAATAAAACTAGACCTGCTTTGTACTGCCTGTGGGTCTAAGCTGAACCAGAGGTCAATTCTTGACAAATTTTGTATCATATTTATTCATCATCTGATTTCTAATTTATATGCAGCTTTCATTAATATTTCAGAAGGCCAGTGTCATAGGCACTCATCTGATAATGCAGTATTTGGTACTGTTCTTTAATCTTCATGAATACACTACATGAAAAGAATTACTTCCATGTCCATGGTCTGTGTAATATTCAAGATAGCCACTTCTCTAGGTATTTTCTGTCTTGTCCTAAAAGCCAGATTACAGAGCCTTGGTACACATTTAAGTTGCTGTTGTTATGTATTTACTTTCTTTTAGGTAGAAGTATGAAAGGCATAACTTATTTCTCCTTATTTAAAGCCTATGAATTTGTGGCCATCCTTTCTTTTTGAGTCTCCTATTTATATATTTATAATCTAATACATGGATTTCTATTTCACTTATTTTCTTACATTTCTTGTTACCTGCTGTCAATGATTTTTGAGAAAAATAGTGATCTGCACAAGTAAAAATGATGAATCAAATAAGATTCAATGAAGCAGTTTTGAACGAGGTTGCTCAGCAGTACTAGCTAGGCTCCCATCACTCCAAAATGGGTCTGTCCTTCGGAGCTAATATCTGAATTTGCATCCCCTCAGATTTTTCTTTTGATGCCTTATTTCCAGTGTGATGGTACCGGAAAGAATGCAGCTAGGTCAAGAAGAGTCACCCTCGAAGATCAGTAGCCTTACGAAGAGCAGAGAGCTCTTTCTTCCCTTCTGATCTATGAAGATGCAGTTTGCACAAAACAGCAACTTTTAGTAAGAAAGTTAATTGTGCTGAATGCATCAGTGACTTTTTACTGTAAAGAATCATCAAAAATAAAGTTCTACTGTTTCGAAACCATATAGTTATGATAATGATAATTACTACTATTACTACTGGCTTGAATTGACTGCGACAGTGAGGAACAAGTACCATTTGCATGTCCCCTTAGGGCATACTTTGATTCCCTTCGAAATTATTTGAATCTTACACAGAAATGAGAATCCATCTTCATGTTGCAGCGTGCTGCACAGAGAAGTAGTGGTGCCTCTGCTGGTACCTGCATTGCTTCCAGTCTGGAACAGCCTGAGCTAATGTGTACACACACGTACACGAGCATTGCCCGGGCCTTGCGCATGCATTCTCCCACAAGTGGTGTTCAGCTGGAAGAAGAAATGAACAAACTGGGTAAGCCAGAAACGTCTTTAGATTGAAGAGCCAAAATGACTCATAAGCAGTATTTTGCAGCAGTAGTGAGAAGCACATGGTTCACACTTTGTCTTCTAACCTGAAGCCCATGAGTTTCTGAAAAATTTCTAGAACTGCGAAGCACAGAAACCCTCAGTTACTTGCTGAGGGATCACTGGCTGTTGTTTATGTCCCGATTAGCTTGAACAGGGAATGAAAACTCGGTAAGAACAGCTGAACTGAGCTATACATTTTACAAATTGATTTTACACGAAGTATCTCATTTGACGTGTTGGGAGAATGAAAGAAAACCATAACAAAAATGAGCAATGAAACTTTAAAATGTAGAAAAGGAAAGTAGGGCTAGTTTTCTGACCTAGTATTTGTGGAATCTGAAGAAGAGAAGTAACCGCTCTAGTTTTCATGGTTAGTTAACAACACTGTACTAGATGAGCATTTTCAAACAGATCATCTAGTTCAGGATCTGTGCCCAGTTTCATGACTTAGGTGTTAATTAAATTTCAGTTTTCCATAGTTAAGCACAGAAACCATTAAGTGTAAGTAGAGTTGATCTGACAATTTTAGTAAGCAATAATATCAAAACAGTGCTGCAATGTTAAATTTCAGCCAGGTTAACAGATAAATTCTTGTAACGGTCTATATTACATAAGTATCACTGCAGTTGATAGTATAGGATAAAATTAACTTTGATCTTATTTTTTTTTAGTTTTATATTATCTCTTTTCATAATTTCCACATTTTTAGTCTTTTTACTTAATTTTATCTGTTTGTACTTCAAGAGAGAAAACAAATGTTTTCATTTTAATAAGACAAATATAATTAATATGCTAAAAGGGAAATTAATTTTGTCTAATGTGCAAATGTACTATGTAGTCTAAAACAAATTGCTTTACTCTTGCTTCATTATATAAAATAGAAAAAAGCAGATTGGTGCACTTAAAAAGGAAAAAAAAGAATCACTGGAATACCAGCTTCTGGATATATGTATTTAATCCTGAGATATAGGAAAATATTGAGTATTAATTTTTACATTTTACAAATAACTATTGAATATTAGGTACTGTGTATGTGAGGCTTGGATGATTATAAGGCAACTTGAGGAGGATTTGGTAATAGCTATGCTATCAAATATTCTCTGCTAAATTCCTGTCTGCCACAGCCTGGCCGCACGTAGTACCCTGTGTCTCTCTCTCTCAGCATGAAGTGTGTCAACTGCAATGATCAGCAGAGCAGAGCTGGCTGGTGAAAACTTCTCTCCCTTTTCTCCGGTTCACTGCTTCCTGTCTTGACCCAGGAAATATATACCAGCATTTTACCGTCGCGCTTAAACTATCAAATAAGATGTGCTATAATGCAAATCAACTTCATGGAGTAAAAGAAGCTATTGCTCATTTGTTTTACAGGTCAGAACTAATTCATATTTATTTAAGGAAAGAAAAGGAACAGTAGTCTCAAACCAAATGTTTAGTCCAAAACAAGCATTTCTTTGAACTGTATAAAAGCATTAGAACTCAGTTTAAAAAATACAAGACATTGATGCTTTGTACTGAAGTGTTTTCAACCAGCAAAAGGTCTTACAATTGAGCATGAATGAGATTTAGTTATAATTTGTATTCACTGAATTACACTGGATTTATAATGTCTGAGTCAAATAAGCAAGAGTGAATTTTCCATTTTTATGAGAGGATCCCTGTGGAAGAAATACAATTAATAACAAAACTTACTCCCAGTTCACAAAATATCTTCACAGATTCAAAAGTGAAAGGGAACAATGTCTCATATTGAACAGGCATCAACCCAGAACGCGATGTGCAACAGGGAAATCTGCTGAGACTGCAAAGACAGGAAGGAAACCTCATCTTCCTGCATAGCCAGGCAGATGCAGCTCATTGCTCCCGGGTTCTCAAGACGAGCATCAACTGGCTCTGGAGTAAGAGGACTGACAGCATCACGCGTCCCACCGGACTCCTCCGGCATCCACCTGATAATTGAGGTGACCGTGAAATATATGTATATTTCAAAACAGGAATTTGATTTATCCCTACTAAAAGTATATTTATATTTCAATATAAATATGTATAAAATATATAAGCATATATATTATATTTAGGTTACAAACACAGACAAAGTTTACAGTATATTTATACTGAATAATGATACTATATGTGAAGTTCATTTTCAAGCCACTCTTCTCATAGGCAAATTCTGTCTCTATATTAAAAATCATATATTTTTAAAATTGTAATAATGACTATTTTTATTAGTAGGAAGTGCTACTAACTATAGCAACAATCAAAGGTTATGAACTTCTGGTGATACAGCAGGTGTCGTATACAGTAGCCTTGGATATGGTTTTCAATGGCAAATGGAAGCAGGATACTGGATCTGCTTAATGTTATGTAATATTTGTCCTTGAAGACTCTATTAAAGAGTGCATTTCAGCCCACTATTAGATGTAGAGGATCTAATTTTCTTAGTATCTCCCTTGTCACTTTGCAAGTTGGTAACATATGCATGCATACATAAGCATTCAGCATTCACTAATGAAATTCAGTGATTCTTCATTCTTTTCCCAGAAATTTGAAATATTGACCTCTAATATTAAGATATGCAGATTAAAGTATTTGTTGCTTTAAATTTGTACACAATTCTCTTACATATAAAATGTTAGAGTGGCTGGGGAGATAGCTCAGCGGTCTATGTGCCTGCCTGGCAAG
>NW_004524644.1:13382551-13384682 GCF_000260255.1 Octodon degus
TTCATATGGACTGTTATTCACGCCCTTATATATCTGGACTACAACAGGCCCAAGCACTCTGTTCCTTCCTAATACCCTGCCAGTGATTGCCTTTTATGAACTAAAGAACCTATGGCGCCAGCAAAATTTAATGAAAAACTGGTGCTTTTAGTCCCTATGAAATGCTATTGATGAAGAAAAGCTATTTTCTTGTCTTACCATCACAGGATAACTTTTTTTTTGAGGGGGGATATATACTGTGTAATCATGTATTGCTTATTTTTTATGGCAATGTTGAACAAATTTAAACAAAAACATCCCGTGACTCTTCTGCCTTGTGGATGTTGTCATGTTACCTCACTTATTAAAACAAATCCATTCTGGTAATCATGGCCCAGCTCAAGCTTCCAACAGTCACAATTAAATATCATGTTGTTTACTGGGAGGTGATGGCTGTGGATTTCTGTTTTTATCTTTGTGAGTCAGGTTTTCTGTATCTCCTTTGGCTCTGGCCAGTCCTTAAAATACTCAGGAGGCCTCCCAGCAGTCTGAATGTCTACCTCGTGGGGCTATTAGCAGGAGTTATGGAATCACTTTGTAAATATAAATGACAAATAATAAAATTAAACTTCATGTGAAACTTATAAAATAACATCTTTGAAGATTTACTACTAAAATCAAATATAAAACTATGTGATTTGCCTCTCACAAACCTAAATCAATAGAACCATGTTATTAACAGTTTTATAGCAGCAGCAGTCAGATAAAATATACATGCAGTATCCAAAGGTGTCATGTTCATTTTACATTCAAGTGACATTATCCTTTGGGCAGTATGTAATGTAGCAAATAGAGCTCCAGGCTCTGAAAATGATGGGTGGACTCCAGATAGAGTAAGCATATAAACAGGTTAGGAGTTGATGACTGAATCTCACACATCAGATGTTTTAAGTCACATGAATCATTTTGCATCACATCATTTACATAGGAGGTGTAATTTTTAATGTAAGATTCGGAAGCATACAGGAAATCCTCTAGTTTTCACTCATTTTTGGAAGCAATAAAAATCTTCTTTTAATATTAATGCTAATTTTAACACTCTCACATCATGAAATGATAGAGTACATCATAATCCCAGCATGAAGGTATGTTGAACTGGAGAAAAATTGGTTATGGTTTTTCTCAAGTCAAGTCCACCTTCCTGTAAGCTGTAACTCAGGGCTCAGGGAAATGGTGATCACTTTCCCTTTCCAACCTTGAGCCTGCAAAAAAGAACCTGTGTCTTCCAGGATAGTCAGATTTAAATAGATTTGACCTGTCCCCAGAAGGGTGTGTGGTGTACATAGGTATGGTTGCATACGGAGATGGGGAAAGATTTAATTGGAGAAAGCAAGGTAAAATGATGCATGCATCAGCCTCTGTCTGATCACAAAGAATCCTTTCTTGGTTTAAAGAAATGCTATTTTTGTACCTGTAAAATTCTATAAAATAAACACTTAAGTGAAGATATAAGAGAAATAAAACATAACTTAATAAACCTTAACAATCACTGATTATTCAATTTATCAATCATATAAGTGCACTTTGAATAATCTTTCTGGAACAATACTATTATCTTTGTTCTTTAAATCTTCCAATCTTTTAAAGTGTGCTCATTTGAAAATAATTTTTGGTTTTACTTATTACCTACTGGGACTTGGAGTAGTAATTAGAATATCAGAGGCGCAAAAATGTTGCAGTGTCTAGGATTTTGCTCAAATGACCATTCAAAGTATATAATCAGTTGGCAAGGAAAATACAAAATGAGATAGAGGTGGCTGAGCAAAGATCATATGTCCTCTTGGCTTAAGACTTGCTCACTGTCCCACATACAGCACAACTGAAGTTTTCTCCCTCACAGAGTACTATACAGGAGCTGACAGACTCCTGACTTTCAGAAGTGGATTAGGAACAGGCCCTTGAGAAGGAAAATAAAATTAAGAATTTATAAAATCTTGAAGTATATCTAAACAAAATGCACTAAAACAAATAATCTTAGCAGTACTAACCTTTCATAACAGCACTAAACATGCTACAGATTCACACAAATATGTATTAGTACATAAAATATCTTGGTGCCTAAGAGAAAACATAAGCAGTACTTGGAGTACTG
>NW_004524644.1:13385082-13388589 GCF_000260255.1 Octodon degus
ATAGTTATTAAAACTTGAAAATCTCTGACTATAGTTTGGTTATTTTTGTCACACACTTTAGTATACAAAATAGGGATTAATATATGATCAAAACCCACATGGATTCCTTCACAGTTATGGTTTCTAAAGACTTGTGTGTAAACTAGCGGTCAGCTTTCCCACTACTGGGGAAAGGTATCTACTACCCACAAATTAAAAGAGAGGTTTAACTTGATTCACTGTTTCAGAGATTTCATCTTAAGTTTGGGTGTCTCTCTCTAAGGCAGAAACAGAATAAGAAAGCAAATATTTTTGTTAGGTAGTTCAAATAAATAGGCACATATAAGCTTGATATTTCTAGGAAATTACACCTAAGGCAGAAATGGGGAAAACCAACTTTAAAATTGATACATTTAAATGATTTCTTCAGTCAGGGTAATGCTACAAAAATACAAATATGAGATAACTAACATACTATACTTTCAGTTTAGTGGTAATGGAAAGGACATACTAATCTCAGCTGCTTTTAAAGAAAAATTAAAAGAGTAAATAAGATCTAAATGGTACAATGGACATAGTGAAAGGTGAACAGATTACTCAAAAGGAAAGAACAACTGGAACTGGGGACAGGAAAAAAGAAGAATGATAGAAGGAAGAGAATTATATTACTAATTTCTAGTAGTTCATTGAATGGAATAGTTAGCACTTATATTGTTTGATCAGTTTTCTTGGCTATAACCTACAATATGAGAAACTACTTTGAAGAAAACAATATGGAATATAATAATCATTGTTTATTTCTATCATCTTTTTGATGATATAATTTTCTGTATAATTTCTATTGTTTTGAGACAGGAAGGTCACTACAAGTCCAAACTGCATAGCAAGACCCTGTATCAGCAAAATAAAAATGAAAAATCAAAGGAAAACCATTACGATAAATGATGAATGATATCCTGTAATTTTACCTCAGCAAAACAAATGAATTTGTGGTGAAAGTATAAAGAAAATATATCTTACATGTATCGATAATATGGAAAGTTTTTTTTTAACATTCAGACGCTATAAACAAAGTTATAATAAGTCAAATTGTTAAGTAGAGTCATCTAACAAATCCTCTTGAATTTGTCCTTTAGGTTTTACTGCCATGAAGCAGTGTGTGTAGTTTAAGGCCTGAGATTTCAGAAACTGAAAGAAACAAATGAAGCTAACAGCTCCAGTGACATTTCCATGAGCGCAAGTGTGAACTAAACAATAGTCCACTCCACAAGGGGACACTTGCGGAGAGAGGTTTGGGTTCCCCATGGAGCAGCTAGGTGCAGTACCCAGCAGGCTAAACCAGAAGCAGAACAGCTAGCCAGTGGGGCACAGTGGTTTCACTTTCATGGGCTACAGGCAGAAGGAGCTGAGGTTAGCAGCCCGACTCAAGCCAGGCCAGGTTGGTCGAGTTTAAGGTCTGTAAATCCCAACCTGGTGAGCTGAGCATACTGTTAGTCCCAGTGGGGCCCAGATCTAGACCCAGACCAATAGGAGCATCCTCTTGAAACAAGGTGTCAGCAGGTAGTTAAGGTGTACCAGTCTGCCTGGAAAACTCCATGTACATCAGGGAAGGTGACCAGATAAAATTTAGAGGAACTAATTTAAATATAAATTTACAGGGTTAGCCAGATAGTTCAGTGGATTAAAGCCCCTGCTTAGGCAGATGAAGGGACCAGGGGTTCAATCCCTGTCCTGCCATGCCAGCCCTGCCTCTGCAGCCCACCGAGACAGTGAATGAGACCGGGCATGGAGGCGCATGACTGTAATCCCAGCATTTTGGAGGCTGAAAAACAGGAAGGATCACTACAAGTCTGATCTGTGTATTGAGACCCTGTAGATCCTGCATTAAATATATTCAAATAAAAAAATAAGTACTTGCAGCTTAATATCTGCTTGGCTATACAGTCATGATTTTTTTTATGGTTTACAATAAAACCCATTAGTTATAAAAGTTTTTCAGTTGCTAAATCTCACTATCTTTTATTAGTATTGCTGATTGTATTACTATAAATAAGCAATATCAGCCTTAATTACATGTTCTCTACTGGGTAATAATATCGAGAGACTCTTGGGTGATAACCTCAAGAAAGCCCTATATTGAAGGATGGAAGAAAGTGCCAAACAGAAACCACTGTCTCAATCTCAATCAATAGAGAGGGTGAAATCTGGCGACACACACAAAACAAGAATCTCTGACAAAGCAGAGGTACCTAAAGAACAGACATTTTACAGAGAGACTCTGACCACAGTGACACAGCTGCCTGCTATCAAAATTTCACCAGAAAGTATCACAAAAATCAAAATAAAGAGTTCTCTCTGAAATAGGAAATGATAAACAGAAGGAACAAGATGCACTCTCAGACCACAAGCCCACACACAACAAACACAGGAGAAACTATCATAGAAGAAATTGGAAACCCCAAAACTGAAATCTCGAACACAACTGCATCTGAAGTAAAGAAACCACAGAAGGGTACAGAGGAATTCAGATAAGAAATAATAGCTTCTGAAATGAAGAAACAAGTGCAGATGGATTCAGAGGAAATCAGAGCAAAAATAATCTCCCAAGTTAAAATATAACTATAACGAAAGAATTACTATTTCTAAAGAAAACTCTTATAACAAAAATAGAGGAGAATAAAAAAATGATGGAAATCTTAAATGAGCAACATAGAAAAGAAATAGAATGAATGAAAAAGATTTAAGGAGATATTCAGGAAATTAAAAACTCAAAGGTAGGCAAAACTGTCTGAATGAAAGTGAAGATAGACTATCAGACATTGAAGACACTGTTGTAGCTAGTGAAAAGGTAAGGAATGATCTTTTCAAAACAACTAGGATTCAGGAAATAATAATCAAACAGCTGCAAGATGATGCAAATATGAACAACAAAAGACTAATGTGCATCAGTGAGAAAGAAGAATCAACATAAATGATATAAAAACAATACTCAGAGACATAATAGCAGAAATCTTCTGAAATATGGGGAAACAATCTGATATTTGAGTAACTGAGACATAGAATTCCAAATAATATCAACCAATTAAAACCACACCCAAGTATATAATAACCTAGATCCCAGAAATTCAGCAAAAGAACAACACACTGAAAGGAGCTAGAGAAAATAAACAGATCAAATTTAAAGGAAAGCCCATCAGAATAATGGCAGATTTCTCCTCATAAAATATCAAATCAAGAAGAGCATGGAGTGAAACATTTCAAGTCCTTCCACAAGACAAATTCCAACCCTGACTGATATACCCTGCAAAACTCTCTTGCCAGTTTAATGGAGAAGTTAAATACTTCCACAACAAAGAACAAATAAAGACATTCATAACAACCAAACCAACCCTATACAGATTATTAAAAGATATTCTAAAAAAGGATCAAAATGACCACAATTCCAAGAATGACAAGGTAAAGAACCCACCAAATAGGGCAATGAAACACAAGAAAAATGTAGATAACAAACAGCAGGAAAATAACATG
>NW_004524644.1:13389167-13389473 GCF_000260255.1 Octodon degus
ACATGAAAAATCTAATATGCAAAACCACAGTCTTAACAGGGAATGTTCACAGTCCCTTATCTCCAAAAGATAGATCAAGCAGAAAAAAACTAACTAAGAGTTAGTGGGACTGAAACAGACCTTTGAACAAATGGACTTAGTGTTCCACGCAACCACATCTGAATACATACTCTTTTTAGTTGCACATGGGACTTTTTTAAAATAGATCACATACTAGTGCATAGAGCATACTTCGTATATGGAAGAAAACACAAATTACTCCCTTCATATTGTCTGACCACAGTGCAATGAGGCTGGAAACTAATG
>NW_004524644.1:13389976-13393023 GCF_000260255.1 Octodon degus
GAAGACACAGAAGAAATGGACAGATTCCTAGATAGGTAAAAATTACCAAAAATGAATCAGGATGATATAAAAACCTTGAATAAACCAATATCAGTCAATAAAATTAAAATGTAATAAAAACCTTACTAACAAAGGAAAGCCAAGGTCCTGATGGATTGATATCTCAATTCTACAAGAACTTTTGAGAAAATTTAATGCCAATCCTCCTCAGAGTCTTCAAGGAAATTGAAATGGAAGCAATACTCCCAACATCATTCCTGGAGGCAAGCATACTGATAACCAAAATTGAGGAAAGATGCAACCAGCAAAGACAATTACAAGCCAATGTATCTCATGAATGTAGATGCAAAAATTCTCAATAAGATATTAGCAGATAGAATACAGCAAATCATCAAGAAGATTATACACAATGGCCACATAGTTTCATCCCAAGGGTGCAATAATGGTTCAACATACACAAATCTGTAAATGTATTACAATACATTAATAGATCCAAAGCCAACGCCATATCATCATCTCAATTGATGAAGAAAAGGCATTTGACAAAGTTCAATACTCATTCATTATCAAAGTCCTACAAAAATTGGAATAGATGGCCTTTAGCTCAGTCTGATAAAAGCCATCTATGACACTCTAACAGCCAACATAATTCTAAACAGGGAAAAATAAAAGCTTTTACTCTAAAATCAGATACAAGACAAAGATGTCATATATCAGTATTCAATATAGTTCTTGAATCATTAGCTAGAGCCATTAGAGAAGAGACAGAAATAAATGGAATAAGAATAGGTAAAGAATAAGTTAAATTGTCATTATTTGCAGATGACATGATACTCGGAAGTCACAAAAAAACCCACCCAGAAGCTGCAAGAATTAATTAATAAGTTCATTCTCATAGCAGGTTACAAATTCTATGTGCAAAACTCCATAACATTCCTTTATACAGATAACAAACACACTGAGAAACAAACTAGAGAAACAATATCCTTCATAATAGGACCCAAAAAAGAGAAATAACTGAGAATTAATCTAGCAAAGTGAATAAAATGTCTATACGATGAACATTACAGTACCCTGAAAAAAGAGATTAGAGAAGATTTCAGAAAATTGAAAGATATTCCTTGCTCCTGGATAGTAAGAACCAACATTGTGAAAATGGTCATACTCCTAAAATTGTGATATAGATTTAATGCTATCCCTATCAAAATACCACCAACAAACCTCACACATCTAGTGAAAATATTCCTAAAATTTATTTAGAACCAGGAAAGAAGTGAAATAGCAAAGAAATCCTGGATAACAAAGGCAAGGCAGGAGGCATTACAATCTTTGACTTGAAACTGTACTCCAAAGATACTGTGGTAAATTCATCATGGTGGTCACAGAGAAACAGACACATGGATCAATGGAATAGATAAGAAGATGCAGATACTGCTACAAAAAACTCAGCTATCTTATCTTTGATGATGGGACCAAATGTGTTTGCTGGAAGAAAGATGTCCTGTTTAACAAATTGTGCTGGAAAAACTGGCTCTCCACATGCCAAAAATGAAACTAGGTCTATTGCCATACACTGAACTAAAGTCAAATGGATTAAAGATCTAAACATTAAAATAGAAATAGCAAATCTCCTGGAAGAGAAAAATAGGTGGAAATCTTGAAGACATAGGAGTAGGTAGAGTTCATGCAGAAAAATCAAACTTCATGGGATACACATTAAAGAATCAACAACTGGAACCTCCTCTTATTGAGAAGCTTCTGCATGTCTAAAGAAATTACCAGCAGAGTGAAAAGACAGCTCACAAATTTGGAAAAACTCTTAACCAGTGATCACTCAGGCAAAGATCTTCTATCTAGAATATGTAAAGAACTGAAACAAATTAGGTACCCAAAATGTAAGGATACATCCAATCTGAAAATGGGCATCTGAGATGAATACACACTTCTAAGAGGAGGAAACATAACAGGCAAATAAATATCTGAAAAAAATATTCCACATCACTTGTCCTTTGAAAAATGCAAATTAAAGCAACATTGAGATACAATCTCACCCCACAAAGAATGGCTATCATAAAGAGATCAACTAACAACAAATGCTGGAGGGGTTGCATGGAAAAAGGAACCCTCTTCCACTGTTGGTGGGAATGTAGACTAGTCCAACCATTCTGGAAATTAGTGTGAATACTTCTCAAAAACTTAGGACTGTGTGTCCCATTCAATCCAGTTATTCTTCTTTTGGGTATTTTCCCAAAAGAACTGAAAACATCATAATATAGTGATATATAAGCACCCATGTTAATAGTAGCACAATTTGTCATATCTAAATCTTTCAATCAACCAAAATGCCCATCACTTGAGGAATGGATGAAAAAGATGTGGTATTTTTATACAATAGAGTATTTCTCAGCTATAAAGAAAGAAAAAAACAAAGCCTTCATACATCAATGGATGCAACTAGAAGCTGTACTCATAAGTGAAATAAATCATCCCACATGTGTAAATATCATAGTCTCCCTAGTGTAAGAGCACCAAAGAAGTAATAAAACCTGAAACATATAAAAGATATAGCAAAACAGAAAGAAATGGAACTTAGGAATTAAACAACAAAAATTAGAGAAAAGAGAAAAGATAGGGAAAAAAGGTAGTTGGAAAAAGCAGACAAGTATATATACATGATTGTTGAGATGACTGTGCTAATAATTTCCATCAGTTTTAAAATAGCAGTTAATGTGTAGAATGTTCACCTTGACTAAATCTGTATGCAGATATCTGTGATATAAGCCACTACATCAAGGACAGCAATGTGTAATACAAAACCATGCTTGAATATCTGTCATCTTGGTTTTCTAAGTGAGTACCATTTCTAATGTCGTATCAATTATTACTATACCATCTTCAAAGTACATTTGTTAAAAGGTAGAAGAAGAGACAAAAACAAAAGTTTAAGATTTCTTGAAGGCAAGCAGTAATATACAATCATATATACAATTTCACATAACTATATCTGTTAATCTGAGCAACTAATTTGATGATAAATCAGATTATAT
>NW_004524644.1:13394608-13396215 GCF_000260255.1 Octodon degus
AAAAAAATCACAGTTAAAAACAAATAGACAGTATCGTGTGGTAAGATAAATAATTACTTAAAAGATAAATACAGGACTGGCAAGATAGCTCAGTGGACCAAGAGCAGGCTTAGGCCAGCACAGGAACTGGGGTTCAATCCCCAGCACCAAATTCCATGTCAGCCCTGCCCCTGGGTACACTGAGTCGGTGACTAAGTCCTGGTGTGGCGGTGCACACCTTTAATCCCAGAGCTTGGGAGACTGAAAACAGGAGGCTCACTACAAGTCCAAGGTGCATAGTGAGACCCTAAACCAAATACATTAAAGAGAAAAAGATAAATATGCATGTATCATAGGGTGATTATAAAGTGGATATTGATAACTATAAAAATAGATATCATTTAAGATTCTATTAAGAAACTATTATTTGACTGATAAGCATGACAGGAGAAAAGCAGAGATAATATGGTTCACAGAGAACTTTCAAGTGTTATAGATGAATAGCATATCTTTCTGAACCAAAGACTCATATATTTAAATTCTAGATTCTCAGTGAAGTATCAAACATGCTGAACAATACAAATATGAAAGGATTAATCCCAATGTAAACACATCTGATTGAACATTAAAACACCAAAAATGAAAAAGATCTTACTAGAATCTGGAAAGAAAATATTATTTCATAGGAAGAACTTTCCACTAAGATTTAAATTATCTATAGCAATTCTGAAGATTAAAAAGTGTCACAACAATAATTTTAATAAATTTGGGACTAATGAAATTTCAAGAAGGAAGAATTCTATGGGCATATGTCAGATAGAAGATGCTAGATGGAATGTCTGGAACCCAATAAAAATTTGAGCAAAAATACAAATCTGCAGGCAAAATAACTATAGGAATAACATTAAAATAACAGTAATATGTTTTGTAAGATAAAATGAAATATCATAGATCTATAATGTGGGGGAAACAATAGCATTGTTTACACAAATTATTGACAGCTTGATTTCATTTTCTTGGAAAAATATTAAGGTAGCTTAATTAGTTTTGAATTTATTTTTCACACATGTTGGCACCAACCATGACAAACCAAGCATTGATTAGTTTTAAATTACAAGAAGAAATACATGAACATTAATACTAAGAGAATCATAATGAAGTTATTAAAGTAGTAAAATCAGAAATTAAAAAAGTAAATAAAGACCAAAATATATGTAGATATTGAGAAATGGGAAGAAATTGTTCAAAAGGAAAGTATGACTAGAAAAGAGGAAAGGGTTCACAAAGAAAGGAAAAGGAAAAAAGATAATGAAACAGGAATAAACTGAAGACAAACTTTGTAAACAGTGAAGGGAAGAAGAATTGAAGAGAGGAGAGGGGATTGGGATATAATGAAGAATGAAAATACATCATGTACAGTTATAGATATCCAAATGTACCATTGAACTTAATTTGTAATAAAATGCAAGAAAAATTTATGCAAATTTATAAAAATCACAGAACAAACTTTATTTTAATTTACATGCATAATAAATAGGACACATTTGAATAAAACATGTGACAGTAAAAATAAAATCACATTTTAGAATAAGGAATTGTTCATCAAAAGCTGGAATGTATTTACCTCC
>NW_004524644.1:13397040-13398482 GCF_000260255.1 Octodon degus
AAAGTAGACTGACACATGGCAGAGGGCAGCAGTTCATGGTGGTAGAAGGCAACTAAGTGCAAAAGGGAGGAGTAACAGCAACAATGGCAACAGAGAGCAAGTCTGTTTCCTTGAAGTTGCATTCAGGCTGTCTGCCCCCAGCTGGGTGTAGCACTCATACCCATAATCCCAATGGATTAATCACAAACTCTAGAAGTCTGTCCCATGACTGCAAGAGGCTTTGGGGGACAACTAGACACAAATATTAGCAGTTTCCTTCAGTATAAATTTGTCTCCTAATCAGCTGGTATAACTCTACTGTTATTTTAAATTAATGAAGAATATACCATAATATAATTTTAGCATTTTTCATGCCTTAAAGTTTGACACTTGCTATTTTTCCATATTTGTCTCTCAATGCCTCCTTTGGCTTTATATGTACATATACACATGTGTGTTAGGTATACATGTGTATAAACCAATACATAGCCTTTTGGAAGTGATCCCTAGTCTTTCAAGTGCTGGATCAAGAGGGTCTTTTATCTTCACAAAAGTTTTCCTTTTTTTAGTTTTTTTTTTTTGGGGGGGTATGAGCAGAATATATTTACTGGGGGAAAGAAAGCTTCTGTCCAAGAGAGGGACAGAAGGGGTGCCTAGGTGCCTGTCCACCAAAAACTTTTCAATAGAAAATTCTACTTTTCGAGTTGCTGTAGTGTAATTTAGACGATAGCACTTCTATTTCTTTTTGTTGTTGTTTGTGATTCAGGGTCTCACCATGCAGTTCGAATTCTTAGTGATCCTCCTGTGTCAGTCTCCCCAGTGCCAGGATTACAGGCTTGCACCACCACACCAGATTTCAGGCGGCACAGCGTGCCTGGGCTTCTGGGGCTGGCGCAACATGCAGTACCTGGGATCTAACAAAGGAAAAAAAGGTGCTTAGACCTCTGAGTCTAATCTATGTCCCTTGCCTGATATCTATTTTCAATTTGAGGAATCCAGACAGGCTTTATGAAGTGATGTGTATGATGTGTCATTCGGTTTATGAGATTACTAATCAATTTTGTAATTAAAGGACAATTACTTTGTCATGCAGTGTTTTCTTATTTCCCTGAATTCAGCATAAGGCATAGGGCTTATTATTACTCTCATTTTTCATTCTCCATGATATTGAGTTGACTTATTTCTAGAGGCTCTAGCACTTACAATTGTACTTCCTGCACACCACCCAGTGAATAGTCTTGCCTAGGTGTTCTATTCTCTAGTGTAACGATTGCCCTGTTTTGTTGTAAGATAATTTTATAAATTTCACTAATGACCTCTAGTAGGGTGCTTAATTTAAATATAAATTTTAATCATCAGCTTATTTAAGATTGTCTGGCTTCTATAAGAGAGTCTATCCACTGACATAATGTACTATAGATGTTCAAACATTACTCAAATATCTGGTATAGGCTAAAATATAT
>NW_004524644.1:13407322-13413521 GCF_000260255.1 Octodon degus
TTTGTACACTACAATTCTTCTTACTTTAATCTTCATTCATTTGTAAAATATACAGATTTTCTGTCTCTCTATATTTGGCACATTTGTTGGTGCCCATATCCAGGGCCCCATATTGGTTCGAGCAGATAGTTTGTCTCGAGGTGCTATGACAGGCATCAATTGTTCTACATTTTGGATTCCTACATCACTGGTAATCTTTTACACTTGTGTAACTGTAATTTTCTTCTGACATATATATATGATTATTTCATCTTCTTGGGTGAAACATCTTCGTTGCTTTTGATAATCTAAGTCAGGGATTAGCAAAATCCAGCACGTCTGCCAAATCTAGGCTTCACTTGTTCTTCTAAGATTTATTGGAATCAGCCCTAATCACTAATTTTTCCTCACAGATAATTGACTTAATGTTCATAATAGCAGAGTTCATAATATCTGTGAAAGAAGGTGGACCAACAAAACTTAAATATCTAGAATAACAGATCTTTAAAGTAATTCAACAATCTGACTGAAATCAAATTATTAACTTTTGAAGTTTACATTCTGTATCTCTCAGTTCAACTTTCTCTTCATACATTGCATTATAGAAATAAGTATAAGACTTTATCAGTATATGCATGTCTATATAATGCTGGAAAGAAAGAGGTTTTTTTCTATCTATCTATCTATCTATCTATCTATCTATTCCTCAAAAAAGTTTTAGATGCTTGTCAAAATTCTCTTTGTCCCTAAATTCTGTAGTAGACCTTAAGTGTTGCAGGCTACACCTCCACCCCTAAAAATGTGTGTAATCTTTTAGGATTCAGAGTGAATTTTTACCCCGTGTTTAACCTAACTCCAGGATAAAATAATGAATTTCTTTTGCCCTGCAATGACTTTGTTCCTTGGGTTGTGTTGTCCATCACTCATAGCACATGGAGAGGTTTTCTCTAGCTGGTTTATGCAGTTCCCTCTTTCACTCTGCCTGCTGTGGACAGAAGCAGAAGCACATCTTGTTCTTTGATGAAACAGAGCTTAAGTACCAGCTTGGCAAGGTTATGGTTCTGAGTTTGAACCCAAGAGAGAAGGAAAGCATGTAAGCAAGCAAGCAAGCAAGCAAGCAAGCAAGCAAGCAAGCAAGCAAGCAAGAAAGAAAGAAAGAAAGAAAGAAAGAAAGAAAGAAAGAAAGAACGAATGCAGGCAAGCAAGCTGAGCCTATAACCCAGTCCCTCTCACACAGCAAGCAGTTAACAAATGTTTGTAATGTGAGTGCTCACCCAAATGAAGAACAGCTGTCTATCTTGTGTGAAGAGGTTTATTTATGGAGAACAAAGGTAATTTAGATCCATGATAGTGCGCAGTGGTTGCTCCTGATGTAGCTTTCCCCTACAAACTCTCATGTTCTAAGAGTGCAAACTGACAGTTCTGATTGAATTTATTGTTTAGATTACATTCTGTCCTATACTGCCTTCTATTTATCTTTGATGCTGTTTCCTTTTTCTTCTTGTTAGTAGCTTACACTGATTTATTGGAATAAGACTCCGTTCCTCTCAGTTTTCCTTAAAAATGTATTCTTTTTTCCTCATTGAAGTTGATTTCTGTCCATTTTTTTTTCTCGCATTGCACTCATTCTATGAAGCCGACTTTATTCAAGTCTAATTATAGCCCTGGCACTCTTGTTTCTCAGAGAACACATTACTGAATTTGTGGCTGAAAACAAACAAATCGGCAGAAATTATGGAGTTGTAGAACAATGCCTTAGCAGCTCACAATTGATTTTGTTTTCATTCCACATGTCTCTGTAGGAAATATAGAAAGATTCCCTATTATAGTCTCAGTTAATAACCTATTTCCCAGTTGTTTCAGCTAGCATTTTTTTCCTTGGTTATGAAATGAAAGAACAAAGCTTGAGGATGGGTGTAAAGATATTGTTTTTAAAACAATACAATTTTAATGGAATATTGTACAAGCAAAGGAGTGAAATTCTGACTGTTCTGGTTCTTGCATCTACTATTATGTAGCTGGTTTAGACAAGCAACATTGCTTTCTGTCATCACTGGAAGCAATATTGTGTGAAATCCAGTGAGGTCATACCTATTAATGTACTTTAAGTCACGGCATCCAATTTTGAAAAAGTAAAAGTTACGTAGATACTTTGATCAAAAGGTTATACATTCTTGGGGCCAGGGAGATGACTCAATGGAATAAGTGCTTCCCTGGCAAGTGCAAGGGCTTGAGTTCAATCCCCGGTTCTACAAATAAATAAATAAATAAATAAATAAATGGTTATACATTCTTGATAGGTAGGTAGACACACATATTGATATTGTCTCTGATAAAATCAATTACTTTCAGGACTAAATCTAAAGCCTCTCACATCGTATTTCGAGAAGCAGTTAAAATAGCAAATGCATAGTTCATATGTGATGAAAAGTGAGTTTTAGATAATAGTAAAGATGCTGGTTAATTCTGGATTTTCATGCACATGTGTGTGTACACTTGCCCTCACGCATGTTTTCAGGGAGTGTTTGAGATACACAGGTGTGCAAGCTATGGTAATTTATTAGAAAAATTAAAAACAAGGTTATTATTACATTGCCCCTTTCATTATTTCGCACAGTGTCAGTTAAAGTCTGTATACTATGTGATAAAATTAAATAGTGAATAGTATATGTTGTCAATCCAAAAGTGGTTTAATACTGCAAGCAAATTCTTCATTTAAATTTCATCTAATTTGCTGTATCAGTAAATCTGTATTAGGTCAAAAGGTGCATATTAAGTTAATAAGAACATTATAGTAAAGAAATTGCAAGAGCACGTGCATTCACAAAAGTCAAATCCTACATAATTTCAACACAGAGTTATTTAGTTCTTGATTTTTTTTTTTTTTTTTTTTTTTTTTTTTTTTTTTGGTGGAACCGTGGAACTGGGGATTGAACTCAGGTCCTTGCGCTTGCCAGGGAAGCGCTTATTCCACTGAGCCATCTCCCTGGCCCCTAGTTCTTGATTTCTGTGTTAATCTCTTTACATGTTTTATCTACTTTCTTCATATAAACAAGGTAATGTTACAAGACCATCCTATTACCATTCATATTTTTTAATGCTCTTACAAGCCCTCATATCATAAAAGTGTTTTTATAGTAGTGTAATTTTTCTGAGATTTCTGAAATTTATGAATTTTATTTTTTATAGAAGCAATTCATAGTACCCTTCACAACAACATAAACATTTAATTCATATACTATGGTCAGTGCTTTCTTATAGATGTTAAAGTAGAGCGGGCAATAAGAATAGATAAAAACCATTGTTTTCATTGTGCTTCCTCTTCATCAGGGAGAAACACATACAGTAGACTGTAGGCAAGATAAGTAAAGAAAATATATATTAAATTAGCTGGCTAACAATGGTATGAAGAACAAAATGAGGTTTTTTATGAAAATCAGGAAGCACTGATGTAGAGGGATTTTGCTTTTTGTGTAAGTATAATGTAAGCCCCAGCTAAAAATATGTGAAGCCAGTAACGAGTGAACTCAGAGGTATCTGAGACAACAGCATTCTTTTCAAAAGAGACAGCCACAGGAGCAGTTCCATAGGAAGCAGGCTGCACTGCAGGAGGGACTGGTGTAACTGAAAGCAAGTAACAGGAGTACAAGGGAGTCAAGAAAGCAAGGAAGGTGAATTGGGGGCAGAAGGTAGGAACAGAATTCTAAGTTTTGTCCTTGTTTCTCCTTTTGTACAGATGAAAACAACTATAATGATGAAAGATGATTAATTTTGTGAATACAAGCCTCGTGAATCTTTTAGTAACACTCCAGCCCATCAGTAAATCTATATCATTTGCATATACAGTCCTGTTTTCCAATTCCTCTGTGCAGATGTGTGTGATCCAGGGGTGTGCGCTCTCGTGCTCGCGCGCGCGCGCGTGTGTGTGTGTGTGTGTGTGTGTGTGTGTGTCTTCCTACTAAGGAAGAAGCTACTCTTTGGCATCAAATATTGGTATTTATGATAAATACACTTTTGGGAGAGTAGAGCTGGAAGTGAAGCTCTAGTCATTCTGCCATCTGCATCATTATCTCTTGCCTGCCCTCTCACCCTATTGACATGGGTGGCCAGACGAGGAAGTGCACCACCTGTTTTGCTCTATCTTCCTCAGCACCTCTAACTGCCGCACTAGATATGTACATTTGCAATTCTGTGGTGAGCATCTCTGGCTTCATCAAGAAACCTGCACCATAAATTATAAGATCAGAAGAACCAAAAGACATTTGTGCCTGTCCGCGAGGAAAAGGGCTTCTGTTACTAAATTTCAAATATTTGATTTGGCACTGAATTTATATTCATCCTTTTATTGTTACAAGTCTACTTTAACTTTTAGCTCTCCTATCACAATATACACACACATACACAAGTACACATACACAAACACACACACACACACACACACACACACACACACACACACACACATAGTATTAGTAACGATCAGATTTTCTTATGGCCAGAAGTTGCCACTCAAAGAAAGAACTTGCCTTGAAGTTAGAAAGATAAATTATTACTGTAATTTCTATCATGAAATATATCAAACTTTCAAAGACAGGGTCGGCCAAATAGCCTAGCAGATTAAGCACCTGCAAGCAGGCACAGGGCTGGGGGTTTGATCCCCTGGACTGCTGTGCCAGCCCCACCCCCAGGGTGCACTGACACAGCAACTGAGCCTGCATATGGTGGTGCGTGACTGAAATCCCAGCTCTTGGGAGGCTATAAACAGGCGGAACACTACCAGTCCGATCTAGTAGTGAGACCCTGAACACCCTGTAGACCCTTCCTAAAATACAGGGAAAAAAAAAACCTTTCAAAGACAGAATCATTCTATACACATATTTTTCCAGAAAGTACTAACATTATGTAAAATTTATTAATTTTGTAAATTATTCCAAAGTATTGTTTATTTTTATTTATTTATTTATTTTGCTCTGCCAACTTTGGGTGCAGAAGTGGCAGGGTTTGCAGTGGTTAGCTCGAACCCAGGTCTCTGAGCTTGCCGAAGCAGGCGCTGTAGGCCCCTGAGCTATCTCATTGGCCCAAGTATTGTTTAATCTGAACTGTACCCAAGGTTCTTAGTTTGATATAAACAGAGAGAAGGAAGAAGGGAAGTATGCAGAAAAGCCACGTACTTATAAACCTGGATCTATTTGTAGTAGATATACATTAAATATTTGAAACGTCTAATGAAGTATTATCAGGATTGTAACGGTAGTAATCCATGAATTCAATCAATTATAAATCCATTAGCTTAGTTAGTTAGTTAGTTAGTTAGTTAGTTAGTTTTACTGGGAATCTAACTCAGAACCTTGTGCTTGCCAGACAGGCACTGCGCTGCTGGGCTCTTTCCCCAGCCCTATTAGTTTAATTTTAAGATTGAAAAAATAGATTTACAAATTTCTGTTGAAAAATCATGTATTAATTACATACAATATAAAATAGTTGGTAAACGATGAATACTTAAAAATGAGAATATATGCGTATGTTCATATAGGCACTAATATTCAAACATATTGTCTAATGGAAATAGTAGTGTAGCTTTGTGTCAGTTCATGGAGAGAATATTAATGCTGCTGCTAGCTATGATTTCAGAAGGGTAACACTGCACATCTACAGAAGTCCTTCGTTTTTTTTTTTTTGTTTTGTTTTGTTCTTGAGGGGTAGCCACTGAGTCTAGTGGTTCTTCTATGGCTTTTGATTTGTTTTGATGGAGTTTCGCTGGATTCAAAGTGCAGTATTTGGGAAGAAACAGAGATTGCTGCACCACATAGAAAGGAATGAACTTTGGAATTCTTTAAAAGCAAAGCTCAGGGGAAATGTTGATTTCGTGTAGGTTGCTTCTGGAAAACAAACTGTGGTTCACAGTGGCATACAGATGCTTGCATGGTTTGCTAATCATTTGTGATACTTGGGGGAAAATTCCTTCAAGTCTGAGACCTTGTTTCCTTTTCAATACCCAGAAGTAGCCTAGGAAAGAACCAACCTGAGGCTTTGTCTTTCATCTTAAAAGTACAAACCATGTCATGTAAGGAGTCCCAAGCCTTTGTTGTCTGTGAAGATGAGTCACTTTCCCATATCAGCCACATCTTCTTTTGCTCTCTGGTGAAGATAAATGGAATTTGGCAGAAAGATACCACCTGCTGCTGGCAAATGGCACTGCCCCTTGAATCACAGAGTCCTA
>NW_004524644.1:13414802-13415871 GCF_000260255.1 Octodon degus
CTTAGTTTTCAAGCCCTGGCTCTACAAAAAAAAATTGTTATGTTAATCATTAAATATATTGAATATCACATTTATTGTAGTAATTCTCTATTGCGTCAATACTGGAAATAGGATGTTTATGCATGTTTTTATTACAAATAAGGGTATTATAAAGAATTTTTGTTATTACAATTTAACATTACATGTTAAATCTTTCTTACTTAAGATTTTAAAATTATACAATGTCTAACTAAAATAGAAATGTAGGGGCCAGCAAGATAGTATAGCATATTAAAGTGCCTGCTTAGACAAGCTTAGATAAACACAGGGACCATAGTTTGATCCCTTACACCACATGCCATACCAGTCCTGCCCCAAAGTCTGGCTGACCTAGCCACAAAAAAATTAAATAAGTAAATAAATAAAAATGTATTCTTCATAGGTTGTGTTAGTGGAATATAAGAAAATGTAAAATAGTCTATTATTCCCTAAGTTTTTCTTACATGTTTGTTTCTTATATGTTATCAATAATGTCAAAATCAGGGCTGGCCAGATAGCTAGGCAGACTAAAGTGCCTGAGAAGGCAAAAACAGGGACTAGGGTTTGATTCTTGGCATGCCATACTGACCCCACACCCACGGCAAGCTGAGAGAGTGACTGAGACTGGGCATGGTGGCATGTGCCTATAATCCCAGTGCTTGGGAGGCTAAAAACAGGGAGTACACTAGAAGTCTAATTTGTGTAGTGAGACCATGTAGACTCTGTGCTAAATTTAAAATAAAATAAAATAAAATAAAATAAAAGTCAAAATCAAGGACTGGCAAGATAGCTCTGTGGACTAAACACTTGCTTAGGAAAGTGCAGAGACAAGGGTGCAATCCCGAACACCACATGTTGCCCCGGACTGCCACCAGGTGCACTGAGCCAGCAACCAAGCATGGGTGTGGTGGCGTGGCTGTGATATAATCCAGGCTCTGGGAGGTCATAAAAGAGGAAAATCACTTGGAGTCCAAGTTGCATAGTGAAAACATGCACAAAATAATAATAATAATAATAATAATAATAATAATAATAATATCAAAATCAGTTA
>NW_004524644.1:13417331-13423573 GCF_000260255.1 Octodon degus
CAGGACAGTTTTATGACATATTTTGCTTATCTATTGTTTCACTTATTAACATTTTTTAAAACAATTACTTGAGAGACAATATGGCAGTAATTGGCATGACATGACAAGCACTACATATCTAGAACACCAGAATGACAGGCATCCCAAGCATGACCCTAGTATTACACATGACTATCTTCAGTGCAGTTGCTTATTACATAAGTATTGGCATATACAGTTAGTCAGGATAAGAATCCTATCAATTAACTGCTAGTTTCAAATCCTGCTGATGTTTTCAGGATCATTTCCTTAACCGTCTTTTGCATATAAATGTCCAGCTTTGCCCCTGTCATGTTTCCTAGCTTTTCTCCTTGCCCTCTCTTTGTTTTCTAATCCACAAGTTCTCACTTTCCTTTCAATTGTGTTATACCTTTCTATTTTTATTTCTTCTTATGAGTACTTATACTAGGGAGACTACATGATATTTACAAATATGGGTCTGGCTTACTTCATTTATGAGTATATCTTCAAGTGGTATCTATGTAAAAAGAAAGGCTTTGCATTTATCATTGTTTATATATGAGAAATATTCCTCTGTATAAAAATACCACAACTTTTTCATCCATTACTCCAATGACGGACATCTTGTTTGTTTCCAATATTTGGCTATTGTGAATTGCGCTGCTATAAACATAGGTGCACATATACTACTATGATATGACTTTTTCACTTCTTTGGGGAAAATTCCCAGTAGGGGAATAACTGGTTTGAATGGGATTTCTGGTCCTAGATTTTAAGGCATCTCCACATTGACTTCCATAATGCTTGCACCAGTCTACATTCCCATCAGCAGTGAAGAAGGGACCTTTTCCTTTATAGCTTCCACAACAATTCTGTTGGTTGATTTCTTTATTATAGCCATTCTTTATGGGGTGAGATGATATCTTAATGTTGTTTTAATTTTCATTTCACAGATAGCTAGTGATGTGGAGCATTTTGTCATATATTTATTTACCTCTTCAATTTCGTCCTCTGAGAAGTTTGTGTTCATCTCGAATGCCCATTTCTGGATTGGATCTTTAACTTTTGGGGCCCTAATGTTTTTTATTTCTTTATAAATTCTAAAGAGCAGAACTTTGTATGAGTACATACTTGTCAAGATCTTTTTCCAAATTTGTGGGTTGTCCTATAACTTGGTTGGTAATTTCTTTGACGTGCAAAAACTTCTCAATAAGAGGAGGTCCCAGTTGTTAATTCTTTCAACTGTTACCCATGTGATTTGATTTTTGTTTATGAACTCTATGTCTATTCCTATGCATTCAAGAGTTCCTCTTACCTTCTCTTCCAAGAGATTTAGTATTTCTGTTTTAATGTTTAGATCTTTAACCCATTTTTACTTCAGCTTAGTGCATGGTGTTAGACCTGGGTTAAGTTTTAGTTTTTGGCATGTAGAGAGCGAGTTTTTCCAGCACCATTTGTTAAAGAGGCTATCTTTCTTCCAGTGAGTATGTTTGGCCCCTTTTGCAAAGATAAGTTGGCTGAGTGTGTTTGTAGAGTGTTTTACATCTTTGAATATATTCTATTGATTCTCAGGTCTACTTTGTTGCCAGTACCATGATGATTTTATCACAGTATCCTTGTAGAATAATTTCAAGTCAGGAATTGTAATGCCTCCTGCCTTGTCTGTATTGCCCAGAAATGCCTTTGAGATTCTAGGTCTTTTCTGGTTCCAGATAAATTTTAGCAATGATTTCTCTATGTCTGTGACATATGTCGGTGTTAGTCTGATAGGGATTGCATTAAAACTGTACAGCAATTTGGGGAGTATGGCCATCTTCACAATGTTGGTTCTTCCTATCCAGGAGCAGAGAATATCTTTCCATTTTGTGAATTCCTATATGATCTCTTTATTCAGAATACCTTAATTTTGATTGAAAAGATCTTTGACTTCTTTATTGAGATTAATTCCAAGGCATTTCATTTTCCATGGTGGAATTGTAAAAACTATTGTTTCTCTACTTTCCCTCTCAGTGTTTTTGTTATCTGTGTAGAGGAGTGCTATTGACTTTTAGGTACTGACACTGTATTCTGCTTGCTACTGATTTTTTTTATTAATTCTAATACCTTTTTGGTGGAGTTTTTTGGGTCTTTAAAGTAAAATATCATGTCATCTGCAAATAATGGTAATTTAACTTCTTCTTTACCTATTCTTATTCCATTTAGTTCTTTCTCTTGTCTAATGGCTCTAGCTAATGATTCCAGAACTATATTGAATAGTAGTGTTGATAGAGACCATACTTGTCTTGTACCAGATGTGAGAGTAAAAGATTTCAGTTTTTCCCCATTTAGGATTATGTTAGTTGTTGGGTTTTCAAAAATGGCTTTTGCCAGATTGAAGTAGAGGCCATCTATTCAAAATTTTCTGTAAGACTTTGAATGTGAATGAGTATTGGGCTTTGTGAAAAGTCTTTTGTGCATAGATTAAGATGATCATGTTATTTTTAGATTTAACTCTATTGATATCGTATATTAACTTATATATTAGCATATATTGAACCATCCTTGCACACATGCAATGAATCTGATCTGGTCTTGGTGTATAACCTTCTTGATGATTTGTTGTATTTTATTTGCTAGGATTTTTTCTGGATTTTTGCATCAATGTTCATGGGGGAGACTGGCCTCCTGTGCTGTTTTTCAGTTTTTTCTTTCCCTGATTTTGGTATCAGTATAATATCTGCCTCCAGGAATGATTTTGGGAGAATTGCTTCCTTTACAATTTCAATGAAGAATTTGAAGAGTATAGAGACTAAATCTTCCATAAATTTCTAGCAGAATTCAGCTGTGAATCCATCAGGACCTGGACTTTTCTTTGTCGGTAGTTTTTTTATTGTATTTCATATTTCATTGGATGTTATTGGGTTATTGAGAGTTGCTATATCTTCTTGATTCAGTTTTGGTAATTTGTAGCTTTCTAGGAATCTGTCCATTTCTTGTGTCTTATATTGTGTGAGATTATAGTTCTCAAAGCAGCTATGGATAATCTTTTGAATTTCTACTTGGTCTGTGCTAATTTCACCCTTTTCTTTCCTTATTGTTTGTATCCGATGTTTTTTCTTTCCCCTTTTTGATAAGGGTAGTGAGGGGCTTGTCGATTTTTTTAATCTTTCAAAGTACCTTTTGATTTGTCCATTGTTTGAACTGTTTTCTTCATCTCGATTGAATTAATGTCTGCTCTAATCTTTATGATTTATTCATGTCTTTAGACTTTGAGTTTGGTTTGTTCTTTTTTTTCTAGATGTTTATGTGCAGCATTAAGGTGTTTATTTTTTCCCTCTCAGTTTTCTTCATGTATGAGTTCACATCTATAAATTTCCCTCTGAGAACTGTTTTCCTTGAAACCCATAAATTCCAATAAGCTGTTCATGAATTTTCATTCAATTGTAGATATTGTTCAAGTTGTTATTTAATTTCATCTCTGACTCATTGGTTGATGAATAGCGTGTTGTTGAATTTCCATGTATATATGTGATTTTTCTGATTTCTTTTGATGTTTATTTCCATTTTCATTGCTCTGTGGTCAGATAACATGCATGGGATAATTTCTGTTTTCTTGCATATACTTAAGCATGACCTATGGATCAGCATGTGGTATATTTTAAAAAATGATCCATGTGCAGCTCAAAAAAATGTGTATTCAGCTGTGGTTGGATGGAACACTCAGTATATGCCCACTAAGTCCATTTGTTCCAAGCTCTGGTTCAGTTCTGCTACTTCTTTGCTTTTGAAGTTAGTAACACATGACACTAGGTTGCCTAGCAACTAAAAGCTGACCTTAACCAGACTAGATCTGGTAGCTTCTTTGCTTAAGTGCTGAGGCCTAGTCCCACCTACACATGTTTGATCAATTTCCTAGCTTTGTGGCTCCCAACATATACCCCTTTTTTCTTTTGCTTTGTCATAGATGGGTGTTCCATTGCAGTTATCGAAACTGTACTTAGAGAAGTCTTTAAAGGACCTTTTCATATTTGAAGCCAGTCCAAAGATTTTAGGTACTTGATTTCAGCAAAACAACCCAATATAGTCCAATAGTCCATAAAACTGGTGAGTTAACAGTAAACTGGCAATAGTCAGAAGTTGTTGACTTGAGCCTTTCACAGTCCAGCATATTAGTATGACATTAATTTTTGTACCTCATTGTTACACTATACTGCTGGATGTTTAAAACCAAGATTAAAGCAAGACCTGTATAACTAAAAATGTAAATTTTGTATGTGACAAGGTCAGTCAAATCCCTTCAGGATTTACCCTGGAACCATGTACATCACCTTGTAGATCTTTTGTCAGTGTCAGTGATCTGGATGAGTCATGGCCATTGCTTGGCCAATTTGTTCTCTGTGAAAGCCTCAGAGAATTTTTTCTCTCTAGGTGACTCTCCTTAGGCACACTATATATCATTAGTCACATTCCTCTGTGGCCCCATAAATCTCCTTAATCAGAAAATTTGGGACGCCACTGGATTACAGGATGTCGTAGCAGAGGTTCTCTTATGTCCTGAGTCCTCAATGACCTTGAAAGGCTAGAGGCAAAATATTGGCTATCATTTTAGCTCACCTATCAGTCTAATTTCTGGTCTGCAAACTTTAGTTTTTAAACCTCTAGGAGAAAATCTTAGTGATATTATTACCCTGTCATAGAGATAAGTAAGCTTAACCTCACTATCTGTCTGAATGTCAAATGCCTTAGACATAAAATGGAACTGCTATTTTCCAACAACCATGGGTATTCTAAAATTTAAAAGCCTATAGAATGTGAAAAAAATTTACAAATTTTTACACAGTTTATAAATCAGTCCATATAAAAAATTGTAACAAGAAAATTATATGACATTTTTTCTTGGCTCTCATTTTCTTTTATTATCTTTTTTTAACAAACATTTACTTTAAAGAGAGTATAATAATAATTGATATGACATTAGAAGCAGTACACATATGGAAGACCAAAATGGCAGGTATTTCAAGCAGTGCTTTAGTATTACACATTGCTGTCCTCAATGTAGTTGCTTAGTTCACAGATATCAGCATATAGCATTAGTCAGAATGAGAATTCTACAGTTAAGACTAATTTTCATCAAAATGTTTTAGATTCAAATCATAGTTAATTTTCTAAAGGCATTCAGCTTTATTTCAAGCCTGTGCAAATCACTACTAAGTAATAATGTTACTTTCATTTGAGTAAGAGCTGCAATAACTTTTACAAATAAATTGTCACTTGAACCAGATAGAGCTGAATAAAACATGTCCACAAAGGCTTTGTTACAGTTTATCATTTATATAAATTAAATTTCATTTCTATTATTCTTACTGCTATGAATTTGTCTCTAATAAAGCACATCCTATAACACTTCACAAGCCATTGATGTCATAACCATTAAATCTGGGCCTTTTGTGCCTATAATTCATACATGCAGTAATACATATAAACACACTGTGCCTCAGGAAAACATGTACTCTGCCATAAATTGGAATAATCATGACAAAAATACCGGTTAGTTTGTTTAGTTACAGATTTCCTTAGAATATAAACAATAGAGAACAAGTAAGCTTAACAAATAGAAGAAGGTAAGTATAGAGAAATACCTCAACAAAAAGTTAACTGAGACTCTAAGTGAATTCAAAAATTATTGTCAATCAAATTTTTATTGCATCTCCTGAGAACATATATTTATGTAATTAAATTTTAATGAAATTTGCATTCTTGTTAATAAATTTGGACAACACCTTGTAGTTTATTTATTTATTGTGTGTGATGTGTGTGTGTGTGTGTGTGTGTGTGTGCTCGTGTGTGTGTGTGCGCGTGTATGTGTGTGTGTATTTGATACAGGGTTTCACCACACAGATCAGACTCATAGTTATCGTCCCTTTTCATCCTCCCCAGTGCTGGGATTATAGACTTGTGTCACCATGTCCATTCTCAGTGGCCAGCTCAACCTGCCCAGGGGCTAGTCTGTGTGGCATGTTTTGCTGGGGATCAAATTTTGGTCCTTGAACTTGCCTAAGCAGGGGCTTAGTCTTCTGAGTTTAAGCATGGAGAAAAATGATTTGAAAGTTTAAATATTGTGATGAGCTACTGCCTCTAGAAATATTAGCACAAAATATTTTTTAAAAGAGTTCTATAAGAAAATGCTTGATTTTCAGGCCTGCCATGCTGGCCCCACCCCCTGGGTTTACTGAGACTGGGTGTGGTTTTCATGTCTGTAATCC
>NW_004524644.1:13424275-13438854 GCF_000260255.1 Octodon degus
TTGAGGTAAGACCTACTGTCTGTATTTAGGTGAACTGAAACAAAACCTTCTGAAAAAACTTCTCTCCAGAAGGTGCCCACCTAGGGTACTTCACACACATTCTATTGCTGTAGCTCTACAAGTAGCTGCCTCATGAATCAAACAGCGTTCAGTAGTGTGGCTCTAGTACAAATTTCCTGAAATTGATATACATCAGAGGTCTGCTATTCCCAGCACAATAGACCTCACCTTCATGAAGTGGGGATTGACGAAGAATCTACTTTTCAAGACAAAGGGTGTGACTACTCATGCTGTTACAAGGATCTGAGCACTAGAAGCTTTTACTCATGACAGTCTGAGTATGCCTCCTAACAGTATCCTACAAGGAAACATGTCAGCAACAAGACTTCAAAAAATGTTCTGTGGATTTTCACTTTTCTCGCCCAAGGGAATATACTGCAGTTGAAAACACTGGGAAGCAAAGCCACAATTTATGATCCATTCCCAAGTATGCACTGTTGAGAAACTCTTAAGTATGAGGACACCCAAACTAGCCACAAAAAGTACCACTATAAAAGGCCTAGCGTAGTAGGAGCAATGGGTACATCCAGCAAAAGGCACCCATGCACTGGGATGGCAGACAAGACTCAGTGTGTCCACCCCAGATGTGGTTCTGTGGTTCCTGTCTATCTTGCAAAGCAGCTGGGACTGAACCAACCATTAGTCAGAGAAGTGTTTCAGCTCCCCACCACTATTAGTGCAGCACTGCCAGAGACTCTAAAAAGTAACAGAAATAAAATCAACAGTGCCTGAGGAAATGCCAAGTAACCATTGAGGGGTACTGCACCCACTCTAGGAGCACCCGAGATAATACATGCTGCACACTGTGTACATATTCCACACAGAAGAATGCGTGAAGAGCACCTTTTATTCCCAGATTGTTTCTGTGATTCCAATAGAATTTACATTGTATTAAAACCTAGTAATGACAGCAAAAAAAACTACTGTGAAATTGTACTCTGGTGCCTTGTTATAAAGAAATTCAACATGCACAACTAAACAATACCTAAAGACATATGTCAAAGAAAAAAGACTTAATAAAAAGGATATTCCATGACATTGTTAGGAATATCAACCTATTTCCAGATGGGCAAATTTCAATAGCAGAATAGAATAAATACTGTAAGAACAAGGAAATGTGATGCTTTCTAAAGATTATAACTTTAGCAACAGATTACAATAATACTGAAATAGATCAAATATAGGATAAAGAATTCAAAAACATGTTTTTATTCATTTATTTATTTTGTATTTTAGGGAAGGGACTACAGGGTGTTCAGGGTCTCACTACTAGATGGGACTCAGAGTGATTCACCTGTGTACAGCCTCCCAAGAGCTGGTATTACAAGCGTGCATACCACCACACCCAGTCCCAATTGCATCTCAGTGTGCCCAAGGGGTGGAGCTGTATGGCATGCTCAGGAATCAAACCCCAGCTCTTGTGGCTGCATGCAAGCCCTTTAATCCCCTGAGCTATTTGGCTGGCTCAAAAAGCATGTTTTTTAAAGACTCAATGAAATTCAAGAGAATACTAATACATACTTAAATTAAATTATGGAGATATTACGTATTATATGAATAACAAATACCAAATTTTTGAAGATATAGAAATTAAAAATGGAATAAACAGAAAAAATTATGTGCATAGAGAACTAAATATATCATGTGAAAAAGCACAGTGAAAAGCCTCTAAAATAAACATAAAAAATTACTCTGGACCTTGAAGATGGGCATGGGGACACAGGGGCAGGAGGACTGTGTGAGTTCAAGGCCAGTCTGGACTAAATTGCAGACACTGCCTGAAACAAACAATTTGTAAAAGTTCATTCTTAAGGTAAATATTTAAATATATTCAGACAGAGAAAAACAAAAGAAAATCCTGGAGAGAGTATTGAGATCACTGAAAAACTAAGTAGTGACGTAATATTCATATCACTGGGCATAATGGAAGGGGAATAAGCAAAGGTGTAAGGAAGAATCTCAAGAGCTAGTGTGACAGATCAGTAGACTAAACACCTGCTCAGGCAATCACAGGGACCAGGGTATGATCCCTGGCACCACATGCCATGCCTGTCCTGCTCCTAGTTGTGCTGAGCCAGTCACAGACTCTGGGCATGGTGGCATAGACCTGTAATCCCAGTGCTGGGGAGTCTAAGCTGCATAGTGAAACCTTGTACCAAATATATTTTAAAAATAAATAATTAATTTAAAAAAAATGAATCCCAAAAGCCTATTCAAGTAAATAGTGACAGCAACAACAAACAAGTGTTTCCCTGGACTCTGGAAACGTGTAGATATCCATGAAGAGTTGGTTCATGTAAACCTAAATAGATATAGTTAGCAATAGTTCTCAGTACATAGTTTAGACACCCTACAGTACTACTTTGCTTTGCCACAGAGATGGATAAATTAGAGTCATTCATAGGAAAACAAATGAGATCAAAATATTAAGTTAAATAAACCAGACATATAAGTTTAAATGGTTTTTAATGCAAGAAACCCTTGTAAAAATAAAGGAAGTGCAAAATGAAGGATAAATACTAAGTTGTAAGGAGATAGGTGATTCCCAAATGTGTAGGAGCTTAAGGGATGAAGTAAGGGGAGGGGAAGCAGAAAGGATAAATAAAAGAATCAAGATGTATCATGTACATGTGCTAGCTGCCATAAATAATATAATTATGTATTGAAAACTTGTACCAATAAAAATTTAAACTACAAAAAAATAGTACAGATAAACTGATGAAAAATAAACAAGAAAAAGAAAGGTGTTAAAATATCTGGAAATTTTCTAATTGGAATTAAGGACAGCTTCATTAGAATAATAGCAGACTTTTTTCAGGAAACAAAACCCTGTAAGTAAGAATGGCATACACTGATATATTTCATGTCAAGAAAGAAAATAACCAAACAAGATTACCATAGGCAAGCCTATCTTTCAAAAATTAAGAATTATAGACCTTCTAAGATAAGCAAAAACTTAGGGAGTTTCTCAAAACTATCCAAGGCTTGAAAAGTATGACTAAGAAACTAATAAGACCAAAAATGGAAAAAAAAATGTTTTAATGATTCAATTATTTATTTCTTTTTTCAGTACAGGGTCTCACTACACAGCTCAGACTTATAGTCATCTTCCTCTCTCAGCCTCCCCAGCGCTGTGATACAGGCATGTGCCATCACGCCCGGTTTCAGCATGGAGCAGGACTGGCACAGTGAGGGGTGGGTGTAGCATGTGGTACAATGGATGGAACTTGGGTCTTTGTACTTGCCAGGCAGATGCTTAGACTGCTGCGCTATCTGCCTGGTCCTGGAGAAAAATAGTTATAGTGATAAAAATATGTTGAGGCATATATTGCACTAGAAGACTAGAAATACACATATACGCATCAATATACAGAAACACATACACACACAAAGAGAATCAAGCAATGACAGTACAGAAATGACTAAAACTCAAAAATGAATAAGAGATAGAGATATGAATAAATTATCTTCCAAACCACTGAAAGAAAATGGATAAAGTAATAGAGCTAAGTTTCTTTGTTTAAATAAGAACTCTAAATGTAAATTGTTATTAAACTCAAATTAGAAGATGCCAGCTACAGAGTTGATTAAAATGAGAGCCAACAATATGCTACCTATAAGAAACTCACCTCACAGGAAACACACACAAAGTGGAAGGACAGGAAATTATCTTCCAAGCAAATTGAATACTAAAGCAAACATCAGCTGTGACACTAATACTAAACAAAACACACTCTAATACAAAATCAGAAAGAAACCAAACAGGTCATTATATAATGATGAAAGAATCAATTTGACTGGAAGATACAAACAATATGTATCTTTATGTGTCTAATATTGTAACAGTCAATTTTGTGAAATGTTGTTAAACAGAAATGGAGAGAATGGTTGGCGAAATTTCTCAGAGGATTAAGTGCCTGCTTAGGTAAGCATAGGGGCTAAGTTTTGATCCCTGGTACCACATACTACACCAGCACCACCCCTGGGTACGCTGAGCTGGTGATGGAGTCCGGGCATGGTGGTGCATGCCTGTAATCACAGCACTAGGGAAGCAAAAACAGGAGGATCACTATGAGCCTGAGATGCATAGTGAGACCTTGCACCAAAAGAGAGAGAGAGAGAGAGAGAGAGAGAGAGAGAGAGAGAGAGAGACAGAGAGAGAGACAGAGAGAGAGAGAAAGAGACAATTTGTCAGGAAATTTCAAATTCCCATGTTTGCTAATAGAAAGATCATTCAGATAAAGCCAACAAGGAAACATCAAAAAGTCCATAACAAATGTGCAGAGCATTGGCTCCAATGCCACAGATTGCTTTCATTAGTACATGGACATTTTGAGGCAGGGATTAGGATACTATTAGGCCTTCAGATCAATGGCTCCAAAGTAGTCTGCAAGCCTAAAATTTACTCTGTTGATCCATCATTTTACCAACCTCTTACACAATATCTACCGGTGTCGTGAACCTATGAAGGATCTCCCGAGAACATGAGCAAAATGTGGAAGGATATTGGCTCAAGTGTGCATGAGCCCTTTGTGGGTGCTGTGTGAGCATTTCAGAGATAGCACTCACTTCGACATATACATAATCTTCTATAAGATAGATATACTATCTCTTCACAATAGTGCTGGTTCCTTCTAAACCTATTAAAACCTCTTAAGCAAAAAGCTTTCCTAGGTATCCGGTTGAGGACCCTCTCCTGGCTAGTGGAATTTGTATTTTCTGGTCTTTACATCTTTTTTTTTTTTAAAAAATTGATTTTAAAGAGAAAAAAAAAACAAAATCAAAACAACAAAAAATAATAAGAACAAGACAGTTTCAAAGCAAGATGATAGGAAATTAACAATAGTGGTTAGATTATATGCTGTTAATTGCAGAGTGGTTGCTTAGATTATCAGATGTAGCACGGAAGATTGATCAAACAATGAAGCATCAACTGTTCCTTTCATTAAGCCAATGCCAATTATTATTTTAAAATTGTTCAAAACGTATTGTAAAGAAAAAAATCATTAAAGCACATACACTAAAAATTAGGTATAGGAGAACAAAATTAAATAGCATCTTATTCCACATTAGAAAGAAAAAAAAAAGACCAAGTGTGTAAGAAACTAGACCTATTAAAGGACTAAAAGAAAAAAAATCTGTTCTCTTTGAATTTTGTACTTACCAAACATACCTTTGAAAACTAAAAGTAAAATATTTTTCAGTTATACAAACTCGAAATATTCTAATACATTCAGATAAGAACAATACAAAGCATATAGGAAATAACCAAGAGCATAATTCAGAAGGCAAGAGAAGTTGCTGTATGCTCCTGTATGAAGAATAAAGAGCTCTCAAAATGATAGTTATGCATGATTATGTAAAATATATTAGATGAACCCATTTAAAAGATCATTAAAGTTATCTATGAAATAGTGCCAATCTTATGTTGGGTTATACACATTTTTTTCATATGTGTGTGTGTATAAAAGATATGGAAGAAGTAATATAAAGTCAATGGAAAATGGAAATATATTCTTTAAAGTTCTAATATTAGAAGAAAGTGTCATACCATGTCTTTTAAATAGTCAAATATACAAGATAAATCTTAAAAATTAAGATTAAGTAATATTCAGAAAATTAAATACTATTTGAAAATTAAATGTTTCAAAACAATTGAACTAAGAAAAAGTTTTCATGATAGTAAGAATTACTAAGAATAAAACATAAGATAAATACTGGAATGACAAATTAATAGCCAGCACTTCTATCACTTTGGGGATAGGATATCGCATAAAGTTCTAGCATGTCATGGACATGGATAATGTCTATGACACTTACTGGTGGCCAGTTGTCACTTTTGGAACTGAGTTACTGCTATTTCCTTGATATCCACTCTGTAGACCTAGACAGAATCTTGACCCATAGGGTGCAGGAAAAGTCCATTTGTGGAGGATGCTGATGGAAACAAAAACATACCTGAAAGACTGCTTTTGTATAGCTCTTATTCTCCCGTGTCTAATTGTTTGCCCTATTTGGTAGATTCTTTGCATTATCATTCATGGAGCTGTGGTCATTTTGCTCCCTTTCTAGAACATCTTTTAGTAGTCTGTGTAGGTTTGGCTTTGTCATCATGAAATTCTTAAGTGGTTCTTTGACATGAAAGCATTTCATTTCTCCATTACACTTGAAAGAGAGTTTGAAGGGTATATCAGTTAGGGTCACAATTTGTTTTCTTGCATGACTTGAAATACTTTGCACCATGCACTTCTTTTTTTTTCTTTCTTTCTTTTTTTGGCAGAACCGGAGATTGAACTCAGATCCTTGCACTTGCCAGGGAAGCACTTATTCCACTGAGCCATCTCCCTCGCCCCTCACCATGCACTTCTTGCCTTGATGGTTTATGAAGAGAAATATGCCATTATCCTGTTAGATTTTCCTTTAAACATGATCTGTTTCTTGTCTTAGTGACTTTTAGTATACTGTTCCTGTGCTGAATTTCTGGGACCTTGATTATTATATGTCTGGGTGTGGTTTTAATTGGGTTGATGTTATTTGGAGTTCTATATGCTTTGTTACCTGAACGTCGATAGTTTCCTGATATTTGGGAAGTTTTCTGCTACTGCTTCCATCCATATTCTTTTTGTATCATTTGTATTGACTGTATACTTCTCATTGATGCCTATTAGTCTCATGTTGTTCATCTTTGCATCATCTTGAAGGTATTGAATTATTTTTTCTTGCATCCTAGTTGTTTTTAAGAGATTTTTTCTTACTTTTTCACTAGCTGAAATGATGTCTTTAAGATCTGAAAGTCTATTCTCAATTTTATTAAAATGGTTTTGCCAGCTTGTGATTGAGGTTTTAAATTCCCATACATCATTTTGGGTCTGCTTCATGCCTTCTGTTTCTTTCCTATATTGCTTATTCAAGGATTGCATCATTTTTATATTCTGCTCTATATTTTGTCAGTGTCTTCTTTAGAAGCACTTACTACTTCTTTCATTACACTTATCATATTTTTACATGAGAAATTATTTCTGATCTGATTTCCTGTATACCTTTCTGCACTTGTTCCTTTACTTCAGATGCTAGCTATTATTTCAGAGATTTCAGGTTTGTGATTTTCAATTTCTTCTATGCTATTGCCTTCTTCCTTTGTTCTGGGTGGGCTTGGGGCCTGAGACTGCATTTTTTTTCCTTTTCTTTGTAATTTTGTATGCCACTGCCTTCAGATCTTTGATGTAGAGCTTAGATAGAGTTATTCAATTAGCACCAGGTACGGATCTATTAAGTTCAAACTCACCCAAGTGGGTGGGGCATGGGTCTGGCTGCTGTGCTCCTCTTCTTACTGTTGCAACCATTGGAGATGAACCCTCTGTGCCACTCTGGCAAGATGTTCTGCTCCTGAATAAGCTAGGTGAGTCTTTCCTCTAGCCTTTTTGCATGGATTTCTGCTGCAAGTTCCACACTGGGCCTGGGCTCTGGGTCAAATCAGGGTTTGCCAGACCCCTGGTATTGTCACTCACATGCTGGGCCTGGGATCTGAGTTGAATCAGGTTTTGGCAGGCCTCAGAGCATCTCACTCACATGCCTGGCCTGGGCTTTGGGTCAAAATCTGGTCTTTACATCTTTTAACTCAATTTGCTTACACTCTCCTTTCACCATCTGCTGTTTCATGTTTTGCCACCATGCAACTACAAACACACTCAGCCACCTTATCTTTGATAAAGGGGCCAAACATGCTCACTGGAAGAAAGATAGCCTCTTTAACAAGTGGTGCTGGAAAAACTGGCTCCCTACATGCCATAAACTAAAACTTCACCTGATCTATCACCATGCACTAAGCTAAAGTCAGAATGGATTAAAGATCTAAACATTAAAACAGAAACACTAAATCTCCTGGAAGAGAAAATAGGAGGAACTCTTGAAGACAGTGGTAGGCAAAGTGTTCATGAACAAAAATCAAACTGCAAAAGTAATATTTGAAAGAATTAACAAATGGGACTTCCTCTTATTGAGAAGTTTTTGCACATCAATAGAAATTACCAACCAACTTAAAAAACAACCCACAGATTTGGGAAAAAATCTTAACTAATAAGCACTAAAACAAACGTCTTCTCTTGAGAATTTATAAAGAACTAAAAAACATTAGGGCCTCAAAATTTAAACACCGAATCCAGAAATGGTCATCCTGACGAATATAATCTTCTCATATGGAATTACCTGATGTGACCCATGTTCTTTAAACTATATCATCAATTGTTTCACAGATCACATTTTAAATTTTTAAAAATTGAAACAATATATTTTTTTCTGTTTGCAATGGAATACAGACAGAAGTCAACAGCATGAAAAAATTTAGAAGTGGTAGACATGAATGAAGGTCAAAAAACATAATTTAAAATGGACAGTGAATGAGTGAGTTGGAAAATTTTAGAGATGACTTGAATTAAATGAAGGTGATTTTCTTCATAACACAATCTATGGGATACAGCACAGGAAGTAAGTAATATGACCAAAGTTTACAGTAATAAATGCTTGCTGAGAAAATTTAAACAAAGTGCCTAATGATACATCAGGTCAATTTTAAGAATAATAAATGAAACCCAAAATTATAGAAAGAAAGAATAAGGAAGAGTATAAATAAATAAAACAAATTAATGAAAGTCCAGGACAAAAGTAAAACCACTAATGGAAGGAGGAGTTCATTAAAGAGACAAATACAATTGCAAGCCAAAGCAGAATAACCAAGAAGGGAGATAGAGAGTGGGGGAGGGCTGGACAGGGAGACAGAAATGTAGAGATCACAAAGTGAACAAGAATTAACTTTATACAAGCTTTGTGAATTCTCATAAACATGTGCCTTTACTGTGAAGAAAATAAGAACTCATTGAAGGATTGACCTAATTTTTAAGTCAGTATCCATCTTTATTGATTTGTGACAAGACAAATGAAGAAGACAATAATGGTGATCGAACAAAGAAGCAAAACATACCAATTACCATCATGAAATACTTCTTTGGTGTGTGAGGACTAACATAAGATACACAAGTGCAAAGATCTAGAAACTCCCTAGTTGTATTTTTTGCCTGATCATTAAATAAGGATCTAATTGTCTTTGATTTTGGAGATAAAATGGTGGAGGAGTAACATTGGTGTTGACATGTTGAACTTAAGATGAATACACTATGACACCTGGGTGTGTCAAAAGGTCCATTACTTACAAAGCTTTGAAATTCATGAAAATGATAGGAGCAGGAATAATATGTGGTAGTTGACACCAAGTAAGCAGGTATCAAAAATGGTATACATGGGGAGGTAAAGGGGAGGGAAAACCATACTAAGATGAGTTACTTATGATGTACCAACTTCTCACAAGGAAAGTAATCATTTGTAATGTGGATATGTACTATTAAAAACAAAACATGTGAAAAGAAGAAACAGAGGCACTCAATCTCTCTGGGAAAAACAAAAGGACATAATGTAGCAATTGAGTATGAAGGAATGGTGGACAAATTCTTATATTGGAAGGGTTCATCTACTTGTACTGAACTGTGGAGAAATTTCTAATTTGCACACCATCCTATAGCTTTTGTCCTGTTCAGCTATGCTTGGGCTGTCAATTTTCCTGCCTGATACAGGGTTCTTGTCACTTACATTTTTTTTTACTAGCCAAGACTTGTGGCTCAGATTTCTTTCTTTCTTTTTTTTTTTTTTTAAATAGATTCTGTATAACCTTTCAATAAAAGATATATTACATAGTTTGAAAAAACACTCAGTGTGAAAAGAGATCTCAAGTGGAGCGCTGTGCTGCACCACTCCTAGGAGGGTAAAAGAAGAGGAAGCAGGTCTCTCATGAAGTCAGAAAATGTATGAGAGTGTGGTGTGCAATGCACAACTCCATCACGTGGAGAAGAGAATACTCTGATGCTAAATTTAACAACATAAAGTTCATTGGTAATATTTGTGCAGAGCTCTGGGAGGGAAATATTGATTAAATCCAATTAAAGAGAGGCACATAAGAACATAGAGGTGGTTAGCATAAACAGTTTTGTAATAGCTTTTTCTGCAGTGGTTACTGTAAGAAAAAATACATCTACAATATTTATGCTAGAACAGTTTTTATGATGAGGAAAGACTTTTAGGGATAAAAACTGACTTCTATTATAGGCAAGACTGTGATAGGCAGATTTCTGTCATGGAGCAACACACCTGATGCTGTAGCTCAAGATAGGAGGCTTTAAATTCAGCTCCAGGTTTTTTCATACTGTACTGAACCCGGCACAATAACACCACAGTGGAACAGCAGGGCACAGGAAAACCGCTCACTTCATGTGTCTGGGAACTGCAACACAGGAAGAGCCAGAGAGCAAGTGCTGGGGAGTAGACACAGGCCCTGGTAGCCCAAGCAAACACAGTCCCCAGTGTTCATGGTACTATCTCAGCAGAGTCATGCAAGCAGCTGAGGGTGACACACAGAAGCCAAAGTATTCCTTGGGCTAAATATATCAAAGAAGAAAAGGTGAATATATGGGGAGAGTGAAAAAGAAATCGATGTGAAAGAAATAGGTGAGGAGTTAAGTGCCTGAGCAATTAAAACCAGTATTTTGCTTGATATTCTTATGAGCTCTTTCTTAAACGTTGTTACCTGGATTAAAATGATGGGTTGGGAAGATAGCTTGGTGGTCTAAGCACCTGCCTGTCAAGAAAAGGACCTGGGTTCCATTCCTGGTACCACATGCTTTGCGGGACCTGGGACCCTGGATGCACTAAGCTGGTCACTGAAATAAGGCGTGGTGGTGCATGTCTGCAATCCCAGTGCTAAGGAGACTGAAACAGGGGTATCATTAGGACTCCAAGCTGCATAATGAGACCCTGTACCAAATAAATTAATAAAATATTTTTTAAAAAATATTTTTTACTATCTCTGATGGCAGAGATAAACCAAGACATTTGCTAGCATCAATGTTTAAATTTATATTCAATATACAAGCAATATCACAAAGGATGTAAAATTAGGAAAACTGTATGAGTTTTGACTGTAAAGAGAGTCATGAACAAAGAAAGTTATCTATTTGTCATCATTAGATTTCTATCTCATGCATATATAAAAGTGGGAACTAGTGAAGAATATCACACTTAAAAAGTTAAGATATTTTATAAAATAGAGAATCTCTAAGACAGTATCATTTTCATTTTTCTGACAATTTCATTGAGAAACAAACAGCAATGAGACAGTTTCAAAACAAATTAGTAGAACCATTTCAATAATTAATACGTTGCATATTGTTGTCTTCTTAGTGGTTATTTACAGTACAAGATGCAGACATTCTGTCCACAGACACTATTAGTACAAATCTCTCTATTCACTGAATTAAGAGAAAGTAGCTGTATGCCTATCCTAACTATTTTGAATATACAGATATAAAATGATCCTTCATTTGTATCCCCTTTATTTATTTAGTTTTGTCAGAGATGGATATTCCATTTCCAATTAAATATTGTAGGTGCATGAATTTAGCAAAATATTCCAATATAGTGCAGTAGTCCATAATAGTAGTGGGTTATCCATAGGACTGACAGTGGCATAAGTTGTTGACTTGAGCCTCTACAGCTCAACCTATAATATTGTGGGAGGCTCAATAATTCCAGGCCTCCAATCCTATTGCAAGTGGGTTTCCGGGTTCTTGTGAAACTGCCACATCACGACTCTGCACCACGTATCCCTTAATGGTCACCTGAGTGCCTCTGACCTATAAAATTCTCTTGGTGCATCAGCGTCATTAGTGACCCTGACTTCCTCTTCCCTTACCTCTGCTGAGCTAAGCTCCTAATTCTTCTTACCCCGCCTATTTCCCCATAAGTCTCCTGCTATGCCCCGGAGGTGGGACTTCCTGTCATAGCGCTATTGCCAAGTTACTCACACCTTTTACTCGCCTACGTCATTTCCTTATGCCTCCACTATATATACCCAGCACCTACCCTGAATAAACAAGACTTGATCAGAATCCTGTCTTTTCTCCATTTCTCGCGTCTCCTGTCCTTTGTCCCCTCCTCAACTCCCCACTCCTCTCCCAGGTGACCTTCGTTGACTAACCCACGGGACGGGACATAATATGGCTTTACTTTTTATACTTTGTTTTTATACTTTCCTGCTGAATGATTAAGACCAAGATAAAACAAGACCTGTGTAATAAGAAATGTAATTTTTGTATGTGACAAGTTTGGTCAAACCCCTCAGGATTTATCCTGAAATCCTGTACCACAGTTTGTAGATCCTTTGTCAGTGTCACCCATGTAGATGAGTCACGGACATTGCTTGACTAATTTGCTTTCTGTGAAAGCCTGAGAGAATGTTTGTCTCCATGTGACTCTCCTTAGGCGCATTCTACATCATCAATCACTTTCCTCATTGGCCACATAATCTCCTTGATCAGAAAATTTTGGACACAACTGAGTTACATGATGTTACATGAAGAATATACAGTTCTTCTTTGTCCTGAGTCCTCACTGACCTTCAAAGTTTAGGGCCAAAATCTTGGCTGTCCTTGCAGCCCTTCTTTTTCTCTAATTTTTGATCTGCAAACTTAAGTTGTTAACCCACCAGGAGAGAAGCGTATTGTTACCCTACAATGTAGGCAGTTGAGCTTAACCTCACTATCTGTCTGAATAGCAAACATCTTAGAAATAACATGGAGCAAGTATTTTCTATCAAGTGTTAATATGTTAAACTTTAAGTCCCTACATAATATAAAGAATAAAAAAACTTAAAAGTATTTAAAGCATAGGGAGAGTATTATTTTCAAATCAGAGAAGATCAAATAAACGATTGTAGATGATATCACTATATTGATGCCCCAGCCTTAAAAGCTGCTCATTTTGTCCTGATTTTATTCTCTTCAGTCCTCATTTTGGCCTGAAATGTCATACCACTGAGTATAGATACATTTACCATCATAGCTTCATTGCACACAAGCACACATGAACAAACACACATACAACCATTGCTGAAATTACTCCACTTTATTTCTAGCCTCTGAGTTAAAAAATTGCAGGACTACAAAAATTTTGAATTTGCTTAGATTGTTCTATCAGCAGTGGTACAGCAAATATTTTTAAACACTGAATGAAATCAACTGAAAAGAAGAAAAGCAATGAAAGGGAGGTAATAAAGGAGGGCAGAAATAGAAGTGATGCTATGCAAAATCTGAGTCCTAGGGTATAATAATATATTTTTAAGATGCAACTTGGATCTGGTGAGATAGCTCAGTGGTCTAAAGTGCCTGCTTACGCAAGATTAGGCAGCTGCAGGGGACCGGAGTACGACCTCCTGTACCACATGCCACACCAGCCTCGCCCACAGGGTTGGCTGAACAAGTCAAAGACAAAATTAAAAACAAAAAAGCAGCTCAATTTCAACAGCCCTCTTCTGACCAAGCTGGAACAGCATAATGACAATCTTTCTTGTAAGTTATCACAATAAACATCATCCCAAAATGGAAAGTGAGCGCTTCTTTATTCCATGATGTTATCTCAAAAGCATCATCACAATGAGGAAAATGCTTTGCAGTGAGACATTTATAAATTTGTATGAATATTTTTGGTCTCAAGAAAATGGGAAACTACTGGCATTCCAAGTGTATCAGGCAAGATTGCTTCGCACCATGCAAACTAAAGAATTTTCAAATGCATTTTGAATGACATGAACTCAGACTTTTTTCTCTTTCTACTCAACAAATTTTCATTTCTTTATATTTTGGTTCCATCCAAATACAAAATATCTTTATTTCTGTAATTAGATAATTGTATAGCAGTGTTATAAAATCTGGTATGCCTCCAGCATAAGTCTCATCTTGGCCTCAAACCTGAAGAAACTCTGAACACACTTCAGTAACTCAAGTACTGTGACTAAGGATCCCACGAATGTTGAAAGTCTAAATTTTTTCATGTTTCATTTGTTAATACAAGGTGTCAGTATTCTCTTTTATCAGACTACCTTAAACTATACACCTTTCACTTTCTGATGTATTCACCTCTTTACTTATAAAAAGTGAAATATATTTTCCTATAAATTGTTTAATAAGCATTAAATTATTTAAATTTTCCTTAAAAGTTGTAATGTGATGTAGTAAGACAAAAGTAGAAAAAAGAATGAACTGAAGTATTTCCTGTAGTTAGAATGAGAAAGGAAATCCAACCCCGCAGAGGATTGGGAAGAAATGCACTCATGGTAGATTGTTCACACGATAACTATGTGGGTAATAGAACTTAATGCTTTTCCCCTGCAATCAAAAATAGATAGATAGATAGATAGATAGATAGATAGATAGATAGATAGATAGATAGATAGATAAATGAATCTATTTAGGTATTAGAGAATCTAGTTAGGTACTGAGAGTTTTTGACAATCTCCACTTATTATGTTCCACTTTCAGATTTTTCACTGATTTAAACATTATGTTAACTGGGCTGGGGAGATAGCTCAGTAGAATAAGAGTTTGCCTGGAAAAATCAAGGTCCTGAGTTCAATTCCTGAT
>NW_004524644.1:13439599-13443780 GCF_000260255.1 Octodon degus
GTTGTTAACTTGGGTGGTTTAGAAAGACTTGACAGATTAGTAAAATGTGCTTCTGGGTGTGTTCATGGATGTTTCTGGAGATGCCTGCCTGAAAGCCAATAGCGCCAGGAGGGGACATCTACCCCTCTTGTGGATGGTACCAACAAGTAGCTTGCATCTTTGATGGAAGAGGAGGAAATGATGGAAGATTTCAGATGCTTTGTGAAGCTGTTTTGTCTAAGAAGTTGTAACTTTTGCTGTTGCCATTGACTGTAGATACCATAATCTAGTTTCGTCATCCCTCCAATGCAGATTCATACCAGTGATTTTTCAGGGAGCTTCCAGGTTTTTGATTCAGGCTGGAGCTTGGTCCTTGATCCCTCTGGTTCAGTACTTTCTAGCTTCTTTTCCTGAGAAGACACTGGAGCCTTTAATGCTCCAGAATGCAACTCACCATCATGTTCTCTCTGGAAGAAATAATGTCCATTAAATCCCTTTGCATAATTACATATAATGTTACATGATATATACATGTAAATATACATATATGCACATCTATGTATATATAATATTCTATGCAAACATAAAAGTTGGAATGAATTATAATCTATTGCTTCTCTTTGTCTAAGAGCCATAACGAATATAAAAATCATTTTTAGAATTTTTCTCAGGGAATTTTAAGTATTTGTAGAAAGTAGTAGGTATGTATTCACTGGAAACTTAAGCTACAGAGAAGGATATTCCAAGGACTTAATAAATGCATTCTCAATACCTACGTGAAAGCTGCTGTGAACCTGTGCAGGCTACATTTGTCTTTGCACTAATTTTAGTGAGTCTCCCACATGTGTACTTCCCTTCTCTTGTGGTTCAAATTCCATTACATGATGGTTTGATCTACAATCCTCTTTTCCTACAGAATAATTTATTTAAAAAGAAGCAAATGAATTTGCTTTCTTATGTGTTTAATATTTTACATGATGAACTAAATACCTAAATTAAGATTTCAGGTAAAATTACATACTTGTTAAACAAATTATAATATTGCAACCGTGGACAATGTAATGTTACAATTAGTGAATCAGAATGGATCCCATTGCTAATATATATTAGCTGTCATGCCTAACATAGTTTTTCAGTTCAATAATAAAAAATATAATGAATATGTATAATAATTTTCTTGTTAGAATTACCCAACATTATTTAGAATTTTTAAATTCATAATCTATAACAAAATAACCTGGTTCAGTACTATGATGCTTGTGAAAGACACAAAATGTAATATCTATGTTCACATTAATATTTAGCCAAATTCATATAGCGTATTGGATTACGTCTAATTTTGTATAATCTCACTAGTAAAGTCTTTAGAATTTTAGACGGTGGAATGAATTTTATTTCCATAATTGTATTATATTAACGCGCTAGTAACTATTTCTAATGTGATAATTTTAAATCTATTTCCTTTTCAGAAAGCAGAAATATCCTAATATTTGACTTTTTATCTGGAGTATTGATGCAAATGCTAATTACAATGAAAGATTGAGATTGATGAAGTCACTACTTTGGATTGAAAATGCTTATTTACATTTTATTCATTCAGTATTTTAGAAAGGTGATATGTCGGCCTAAGTATCTGCTTATATTAAGGTAGTTTTAATGATCATGTATGAGTTTATTCATTTATATGTTAAAAACAAAATATAAAATTTTTGAAGATAGGTTTGTGAAAAACTTTACGGTACATATTCTGTGACTGGTTAAAACCATTAGTTTATTTAGAATTAATATGAATTCAATGTATAATTAAATTTGCCATGAAAATGTTATGCAGTTCTTTGTTTTTAAACTTCAAAACACATTTTCTGTTGTTATAACAGTACTCATATAAATAGTGAATTCTCTATCAAAACTCATTTAAAATTGTTCATTAATGAAGAATTCCAATGCTAGAATTAAAGAAAACACAAGGATAGAAATTTCACTAACTCATGAGTTAAAAAATAGTAATAAGACTCTCTAAGGACTTCCATGGTTATTTTAGTATTAGTTTTTAAAATTTGCTAAATTCACTGTACTCATAATTACTGTTTATATGCAGTGGTCATAATTAGAAATAAGTCTGAACATTAACTGACATGTGAGGTGAAGATTTCACTTCATGGACAAAACATCTATAAGTTCAAATAATCGATTCTTATAAAAGTGGTATTAAAAGTCTTGTACTTCATTATAATTCTCTTTTTTGCTAAAGCAGGTGTCTGCATCTAATACAGTAGCAGCCACAGTGAAAGAGACATTGAGAATATTTTGTTTGCTTCATTTTATGCACTTTTGAAATCTAGAATTTAGTTATGGGCAAGGGTGATGGTTTCTGTCCTAAATCCAACTGCTAACATCTACGGCTACAGCTGCAGGATAACACACACAACTATCACGAATGGAAACACTTGCAATAATGGTCTTATCTAAGATGTATTACTGCAACTCTCTGTAAAGCATTGTTCACAATTGCTGTTACACCACACACCCCATGGATGTGAGAGGAGGATTTGGGGAAGGGAGGGTGAAACAGAACTAATAAAAATGACCAATGTGCAATATATATGTGCACCAATTACCTAAAAGGAAAGTAAGTATTATGCACTGCAAACATATGCCATACACGTAATAAGTAGTCTACGTATAATTGAAAATAAGATTTTTGTGTTATCGGGTAGTAGGACAGGTACCATAAATTCACATTGTGTATTATGCACATTGGGTGTACCTATGCACACACTGTGTGTGTATAACTACTAGTGCAGACACCTAGGAAAACGCAAGAAAATGAGGCCCAGCATTTCATATATCACAGTCCATGAGAATACAACTGTTGAAACTGAATTTGTCCATTACAAATTTTCTTTTCTAATCCTCCTGCTTTTTAATTATAATTATAATGTAAATAAAAACAGGTACTGGTAGTCCTTCCTATAATTGGACCTCTTACAAATATTTATTTTTCTGAACTAATTTTAAACTTAGCTTCATAGAGAAACTTCTTCTTCCTGAGCCACTGTTAGAGGATGCACGTGGCAAATGATGGAAACTGCCTAAATCCAGCTCTGTCGGGTAGCTTCCTCCTCATCTGCTCCTTATCTTGAAAGCCCAGCCTTTGACTCAGGACACAGATCTGTGTAGACCGCATCACAGATTCCCAGGTCTGTAGCTTCAAATTCAGTTCCACTAATGAGCACTGATAGGAAATCTGAAGGAGAAGGGGGAGCAAGGTCAGGAGAACAATCCACGTGCTCCCTCCCTGTAAGGTTATGGCAGCCTGGCTGTGTTCCTAGATTAAAGATGACTACACCTCAAAGCCATGTTAGCCCCAATCGCATATTTTTACTCTTCCTTTTCATTTCATTTCTACTGGTGCCAAAACCTGCATGAACACCTGAGTTTTTCCAAAACACTTTGCTAGTACTTTATACTTAATTTTGGCATAAATAAAACCTCTCTAAATTACCTGAATTTCAACAAGTAATCTGTCTCCAGGCTGATAGGAATATATATATATATTGTATGAGACAATCATGAAGATACATCAGTATATTGAAACTTTAAGGCAATACTGATCACTCTCTAATGACCTTATCTAGGCAATGGGCCTATTATGTGCTAAAAACCACTTTTATGTACTTATATCATTCTCAAGAGAAGCTACTGATGCAGTAAAGAATATTGTAAAACTGATTTATGTATATTACAAATAGACGAAGGATTTTTCAGAGTTATTTCAAAATTAATAGGCTTTGTGTAACAGAAATAATTTATTGAACATTAAGGCTATTATCTGAGGACAAATGTTTTAACTAATTCAAGGTAAACTTTAAATATGAATTTAAACAATTAGATAATTTTGATTTATTACAGTGTTCCCTGTCTTAAGAAAAGACAAGACTGCAATATATTTAATTTTTCTGTATAAGAGCTTTTAAATAAAATTGCATTGAGTTTTTATTATCAAAGTTTGCCAAGCCAATGAATGAAGAATCATTAAAGTATACTGAAGGTCCATTTCACATATGGGTGTGGTTCTATGCTCCTGTAACCCCAGATGCAAAGGAGGCTGGGTCAAGAATATCACCTGAATGGCTCAGTAGAACAAGCACTTGCCTGGCAAATGCAAGGGTCTGAGTTCAATCTCTGGTTCTGAAAAAAAG
>NW_004524644.1:13443890-13444826 GCF_000260255.1 Octodon degus
AAGAAGAAGAAGAAGAAGAAGAAGAAGAAGAAGAAGAAGAAGAAGAAGAAGAAGAAGAAGAAGAGAAATATCTCTTGGGCTGGGGAGATGGCTCAGAGGAATAAGTGCTTCCCTGGCAAGTGCAAGGGATTGAGTTCAATCCCCAGGTCTGAAAAAAAAAAAAAAAAAAGAATATCTCTTGAGTCTAGCAGTTTGGTCCATCCTGATTTCAAAACAATAGATACATAAATGAAATTTTAAAAATGAATAGACAAATAAATAAGTAAATATGAATTAACAGTATGTGTATTTTCAAGAACTATGTCATGGTCACCATAAAATTAAGTTATCAAAACTTGAATGAAAACTCTGTTACTATCATTCATTTTAGTTCAAATTTGAGCATAATATATTCTGTAATCATCAACTAGTTGTTTTCCAAACTGTGGCTTAAGCACTAAATGTATCATTTTCTCACAAAATTGAGTTTAAAGAGGACATTCAGGATACTTGTTTAACCCTATTGTTTTAAGGCTATATCCACATCATAGCTTGTTCAATTTTACATGAAAAATAGCAGTGAAGTTGAGACCCTAGCACTGCGATATATACTGTTCTACTCAAGTTTAAACCACTTGTCTTTTTTTCTTTTTCTTTTTTGTCCCAAACCAGCGGGTCAGTCAACGAAGGTCACCTGGGAGAGGAGCAGGGAATTGAAGAGGGACAAAGGACAGGAGACACGAAGAATGGAGACAAGTCAAGATTCCGATCAAATCTCCTTTATTTAGGGGAGGTGCTGGGTATATACAGGGGGTGATGGAATGAGGACGTCCTGGCTCTTGGGGTCAGCAGGTATCTAGGCAACGGGGGAAGTTGCAACCCCTAGGGCATAGCACGTGATTCACGGGGAATGGGCAAGGTGAGAAGGACCATAAGCTTAACTCAGCAGGGGAATAG
>NW_004524644.1:13444926-13461927 GCF_000260255.1 Octodon degus
TTTTTTTTTTTTTTTTTTTTTCAGAACGAGGGATTGAACTCAGGCCCTTGCACTTGCCAAGGAAGCATTCATACTGAGCCACCTCCCCAGCCCCAAACCACTTATCTTAATCATTTAAATTTGTATATACTTTTTAAATAAAGAAAATAATCTTCTTTGCTTTTATCCATTATGTTTTTATGTATTTTACCAAACTCACACACACGCATACATATTTGTGGGTGAATGTTATATTGCTCTTTTATCTGGGAAAGTTTTTTTTTAAATATATATATGATCATATTTAAATAAACATAGTTCAATGACAAATATCACAAAGTCATCTTTCATACAATGAATTTCATAACATATAGGTTATATTTTTCACACTTTTCAATTGTTCTAATGAGGAGCTTCTCATCTAGTTCAAGTACCAATCCAGGATGAAACAATGCTAGGATTTGTACTTATTCTATTTATTTATTTAGTATTTAGAACAGGGTCTACAATGTTTACAGGGTCTCATTATGTACATCAGGCTCATAGTGATCGTCCTGTTTTCAGCCTCCCAAGTGCTGAGATTACAGGTCCATTCCACCACGCCCAGGCTCAAGTGCCCTTTCAGAGTGCCCCAGGTGTGGGGATGGCACAGCAAGCTGGGATTGAACCCCAGCCACTGTGGTTTGCCTAAGTAGGCACTTTAGTCTGTTGAGTTGTCTGGCCGGTCTTGTACTCATTGTTTAGAATAACATAAGAAGGTACAGCTTTCAATGATTCACTGCTTTGTCATGACCTTGTTACTTTCACTGACATCTTCCTCTTTCCTCCTTCTCATTCATTAAATTACTCCACACTGGGCTGTGTTTGCCTTTTCTATATTGACATCAAGCTGGGAAACTCAAACACAACTTGACATTATCTCTAGTGCTCTTCACCTTCTGCTCAATTGAGCTGCCACTTCGAGTGGTCCTACAGCACCCAGAAGTTTTCCCACTTCTACTATGTTAATATCTTAATTCCTTCCTGCATAGCACCATTCCTTAGCTGCACGTAGTCACCTTCTCTGAAATCTACCTTTCTACTTATCAGATTCTTCCTGCTTCATTTTCATACGTATGTGGGAACTGCTTCTGAGACACTATTCTATCTAAAGCTTCTCACACTTTAAATTATTTTGATCCATTCAAGGTCTTGATTTTATAAAATAGGCATTTTAGATTAATTAAATATCTTCAAATTTTTCTTCTGTAACATAAACAGCCAATATTACTATTCTGAATTTTTTTATTTTCAGGACTTTTAGGATATTGATACTTTCAGACAACCATACTGTTACTTTTGAAGAAAGTAACAATCAACTACAAAATAACCTGACAATAAAGGAAGCAGAAAATCATCACCCCCCTTTTATACTTATAGCTATTCTTTTGCAAAGATCATTGCTTCTTTTTTCAATTATAAATTTCACCATCCTTTACATGCTGGCTTCTTGCACAAACATTACTGGAAAACTTACTAAAATACCATCACTTCAAGTTCAGAAACGATACTTTCTTCTTAAATAATTCCTTAATATTACCAAACACTTACCAGCTTCCCCTTATTAATATGTTCCTCATTGTCCTCTGCAGTACTCTTCACTTTGCTGTTCAAATGTTTTACACCATCTTTCAGACAATTTTTCTTTTCTTTTTTTGTTTTCTTTGAACTTTTTGATAATTTTAAATCATCCATTTCCTTCCTAACTTCCCCAGCACTCATAAGAAATTTCTCTAAATTCACCCCAAAATACATATATCTTCAGATAATAATATTCACATGTTATACCTTACAGAATAGTTTGCAAAGGAGACGAGGTACTCAAACTTTAGGGGAGAAAAATATTTCATGGTTTCAGACAGCAAAAGCCAGTCATCTAGATGAGACTATGAGCTGGACTTCTAGAGAGTGGAAAGAATTCAGGGAAAATGAGTAGATACAACAATAAAGTTGGTATCAAAGAAATAGTACATGTTTAACAAGACAAAAACATTTCAGCATTACATACTTAATACAAAGTATCATATGTACAATGCTTATATTTTTATGTATCACTTGACAAGTATTAAAATTAAGAAGTGATAATGATGTAAACACTATCTTTAACTAATGATGTGTGAGTAACAATGCGAGTTACAAACACCACAAATTGAAAATTTGTTTCAGGTACTTAATGTACTAAGCATGGTGGTACCTCGGTTCACAGATTTGATTCTTTCCATGATTCTGGTTTCAAATCGAGTTGGACAAGAACTAAATCAAATTCAGCAGTTAAAGTGTATTGTATGAGTAAATTTGATTTGGTTCTTTTCCAGCTGGGTTGGTGAACATAATCACAGAGAGAATTATGATTGTGAACTGAGGAACCATTGCAGCTTAGGTTAGCCTACCTAGATGCATTAAATCACTGCCACTTGGTAACAGTTGGGAAAAAAATCACTTTACATAGTGCTATTTCCTGGCACAATGAATTACTCATGCATTTCTACAGATGGACACAGTGTAGACAGATTGGGGTGCACAAACACAAAACACAATGTCCAAAACACTGACAACACTGGTCACTGAAAACTATCTATCAGTTCCGTCATGATCTGTCATGATCGCATAGCTAATTGCAAGGTATGCTTCTCAACCGCTGTTCAAAATCATGAGAGAATATTCTATCATACCATTAGCTATAATTAAAGTTGAAGGTCTGATTTATACTTAATGCAAGTTACTTTCACATATTAGCAAACCAAGAGTGCTAAGTAGAGCCATCATTGTTTGGGAAGCATGTGACTTGAATGACTTCAGTCCTACTAAATAGTTGCACATTCAAGATAGCTTTCAAGCAAGATGAACATGAGCATATATCCCTGTAATGGTAGTGGACTCCACATTTTGTTGATGGAGTAAAGATTCTTCTCATGGCTCAAAATGGTGCTAATATACACAAAAATTCTCAATCCTGCTAAAGAGTTCTTTCTAAAGTATTGAAGAAATAATCTACAGAAGAGTATTATGGGGCAGGGGTATTCATATACTTTATTTTTCTCTGAGTTGTATTATGCTGAATATTATTCATTCATTTAACATGTTTATTATGCACATTATTTTACTGTTTCCTGATATTTCTTTTTTAGAAATCATATTGTACATTATTATATGTGCCCTGACTCACACCAGGAACAGGGAGAGATATCTCTTACCAGTTCTCTATTACTTTCTACATATCTAGACAACTAAAATATACGCACATGCACAAAGATTTTTTGTCTCTTTTTGGCATTTAACTACAAAAATATCTGTTGAAATTAGTTCAAACAATGGGCACTTATCCCTCCAGAATGAGTAAGCATTTGTATCCTTCAGTCAACTGGGCAACTTTCGGTTTAAGACCACTATAATTAAATTTATGGCTTTGTTGTTTTTATCTGACTTGTTATTTGTATAAGAAATATGATATCAATTTGTGTTACTGAAGAGGTGAAATGGGGAGAAAATTCCATGAGAGACAGAAAGTTGGAACATCAGAGTTTAATCCAAAACACCAGCCACCGAAGACTCCAACTAGAGAGTCAGAAAATGTTGACCCCGACCCTTCTTTGCTCCTGGCTTCAGTACATTTTTAGTTTCCAGGACAACCACAATGGAAAGCTACAGTTGTTTATTTGGTGGTCACAGCTGTGTTTCTAAAGCAGGGTCAGGTGTTGAGGCCGTGGAGGACTTCTCGGAGCTCCCAGACAGTGCTGAGGTGCAGGCAGTGGTCTGCCCTGCGTGTCACGGGCTAGATCAGGTGGCAGCCACGTACTTAACCACGAAGACATAGCCTTTTAACATGTGTCTCACAATTGCTTCTGTTTGTCCCATTTTAGAGTCTTGCATGCATTTTTTTTATGGTTGCAATGTTTAACTAGGAGGAAGTATGAAACAACTCAGCAGGGTCACAAAAAGTTGACTCAGTGTCCCCGTCTTATCTGTTCTACAGTAGGTTAGAGGCTACAATGGAGTTACTTCTGTTAGTATAAGATTATAAGATTAATATACTGAAGGCCACCTTCCCCCTACTTTACAAATACAAAAATAACATACTTTTCATGATAACATTACATGGATAATAATCTTAACTCTTTCACAATGTGATACCACTTTAATTTAATTTTTGTCTTGTTGAGACAGGGTCTCACTGTGTAGTTCAGGCTGGCCTTGTGCTCACTCTGTAACACACGTTGGCCTTGAACTCATAGCAATCCTCTTGCCTCAGCCTCGTGAGTTCTGAGATTGCAGGTTTATGCCACCACACCAGGTGTGATACCAGTTTTTCATGTTTCTTACGAAGGTTGAATTCACCTGTGTCCAAGAAAATGACCATTAATTTGATTGCCAACTTGATTGGGTTGGGAAAGCACACTTCTGCAAGTGTGTGAAGCGGACACAGAGGCATGGCCTTGGGCACTCTACTATCGAACCTCACGGCTTCCTCTCTCATACCGCTCCCCATTGCTGCCTGTCTGCTGCCATGAAAAATGCAGCTTTCCTCCACCAGGCCTTTCTGTCTTCAAGTCAGCCTGCCATGGCCTGAATCCTCCAAAGCCCATAGCCAAATTAAACTTCTCATCCTTTGAGGTTGGATGTTATAACCTAGCACACGAAAGACAACTAATATAGAACGGAGGAATCAGTAAGCTCCAAGATGTTTTTGTCTCCTGTTTCATTTTTCCTTGTAGTTTGGGCCTCATTTATTACTTAGAGCATCATAGAAACCCCCAAAGCAAAGACCCATACTGTAAAGTGCTCCAGAGCAGCCGTGGCTCTGATGATCTGCTGGTCTCCTTGCTTTCCTATCTGCTGTCTGATTTCAGCTAAGTAAGTACTAAAGCACAAGACTTAATATTTTCACTTAGAAATATGTGGATTTCTTTATAAAGTAATTCAATTAATCTTGACTACTATGAACATGTATGCTGAAAATAATACATAAAATGAAAATAAATTTTAACTAGTTAATTAATCATTTACTTGCGACAGGGTCTCACTATGCAGCTCAGACTCATAGTGATTCACCTGTCTTCACCTCCTCAGTGCTGGGATTGCAGGCGTGCACCACCATGCTGGGTTCCAGCACGGGGCTGGAATGGCGTGGTGCATCGGGGAATGAAACCTGGCGCTTGCACTTGCTAGACAGGAGCATAGACTGCGGAGCTCTCTCCCCTGCCCCAGTATGTGTATTTTTGATGTATGGTATTGTCTTCGTAGGGTGGGTTTACCAGAATGTAGTCAGACTATTAAGAAGGTGGGACAATATTGACACACTTGCATAGCCATGTATCAAAAGAACAACATCAGGAACATACTGTTGTTAGATGACAGGTAATATATATTTGCAATACCAGCTTTCTTCAATGTATAATAAGCAAAACTTCTAAAATTTCTTTATTATTTTCCAATGCACATATATGTGTATGGTCTGTGCATTTGTGTATGTTTCCAGAAAATACATATTTATAGCAGTGCTTATTTTGACATAAGTAGTACAACTTGTGAAAGTAACTACTTTCAATATTGATCGTGTATAATAATCTTAAAAAAGAGATTAAAATATCTTCAGATAGTCTAGGCACTTTATAACATAACTCTATTTGCATTTGAATATTTGTTGACCCCAGGCATGGTGAAAAACACTTGTGATCCCGAGACTCAGAAGGCTGAGGTGGAAGTTTGATGCCAGCCTGGGCTACATGGTGAATTCAAAGCAGGAATGACCCACATAATGAACCCATGTTTCAAACTGACAAATAATAATATAATTGTTATTGAATAAGAATTTAGGGGAGTTATAGCTGTTTCAGTATTTAACTTGTATAAAAACCATAGATTTTTTTATACAAAAACATAAGTTTACATAAAATCATAATTTTCAAAATTATTCACAATAATAAATCATGTTATATTCTTAAAAATTACATTCAGTAATGGTCTGACTTTAGGGATATCATTTACTATTAAATGAAACTATTTATGATGCAAGAGTCCAAGAGGAAAAGAAGTTATCAGTTAATTCTAAAATCTATACATTTATTTATTTATTTATTTATTTATTTATTTATTTAGTGCTAGAGATCAAACTCAGGACCTTGCACGTGCTAGGCAGATACTTATGCTGCAGAGCTGTCTCCCCAGCCCTTATCTTGTAATTTTCTAATTTAAAAAGTATTCCTTTAATTCTTTTTGATATCATGCACCAATGCTGAGATACATTTCAAAGATTTATACTGGGACTGGGGAAATAGCTCAGTAGAATAAGCACTTGCCTGGCAAGTACAAGGGTCTACATTCAATCCTTGATTCTGCCAAAAAAAAAAAAAGATGTATACTTCTCAGAAGGGTGATAATTTTATTTAGTTAAATTATAAAATTTAATAAACAAAATTAACCTATATTTGGCATTTATCAAATATAGAATATTATTTTAATCAGTTTATTGATAAATCCAATTGTATAACAATATCAGTTACTTATGCTCTCTTCAAAAGTAACAAAGTATTTTTATAAAAAAACAAGGAAGAATAAAAAAAGAAAGAAAAAAAGGAAAGGAATAAGAGTTAAGGGCTTTAAATGTGGGGTAACAAATTCTTCATTTGATGAAAAGTTACTTTCAAAATATGACCACCACACAAAATATTTTTGCAGTACAATTTTAAGACTATATTGGGAAATTTAAAATAGGGCATAATTAATTGAACATTTGATTTCATTTTCCACCTGTTGTGTGCTTCCTGATTCAGTATTAACCTTGTAAGCAAGTTTGAATTTGTTTTTCCATTTTACAAACTGTAGCAGAGTTATTTCTATATGAAACTATCAATAAATAAAACTGAACTGACATGCAAAGTTTCTAAAAAAATATCTTTCCAAGTCAATCCCTTGCTACCTGGCCTGTCTTTGACAAATAGCCAGATATATTCTATTATTCTATAATACGTTTTCATTTTACCTTTGAAACATGCTTTAATCATATCTTTGTGTATTATTTTGAAATATTTTCTTTGCAGTTTTCAGAAGGAATATTCAGCAATATTTGATATCAAAAAAAATAAATGTTTCCTGAATAAATGAGGGAGTCATAAAGTTTATAAATGAGAATTTCCACTCTTGAAGAATGGGTTGTTAACTAAGTAGAAGTTTGCTTTAAAAAAAAAAAAGTAGAGAAAAATCATGCCAAGTCTCAGAGTCATGCATCTCATTCCTTTTTGAAGATGTCAGGCAGTGTCCTGTATTAGTGTCTTGGATTTATGTATCTTCTTCCTGAAATGGCACAGAAATACATTTCTTCTGCCTAAATGCTTAAGTCTCTTCTCAAATGATACCTAAGGACTGCACCATGTCAAAAATAAAACTTCTAGGGCTGGCCAGATACCTCAGGAGGCTAAAGCACCTACTTAGGCGGACGCAGAGACCAGGCTTCAATGCCAGGTGTGCCCTGCTGGGTCCGCCCCCAGGGAGCACAGAGATGGCGACTAAGACTAGGCATGGTGGTGTGCACCTGTAATCCCTGGGCCTGGGAGGCTGAAAACAAGAGGATCACTATGAGTCCAATCTGTGTAGTGTGACTCTGTAGACCCTGTACTAAAAATAAATAAACAAATAAATAAATAACTAAATATAAAACTTCTTTATAAACTCTACTTAATTTCTTCTTTGATTTATTTTTTCCTAAGTTTAATTTTAATACCATTAGTTTATCATTTCTTTTTACAATTTTGTATACTTGTCTTTTACTCCTGAAAGGTAAGCCTTTAATCAACCCCATGCTCTCTATTTATTCTATAACCATGGACCTTAGAAGAGAACCTAAGCATCAAAAATAAATTAATGACTATTAAGGAACACATAAGTTAGTAAAATATATAAATTCTTAAATTATTGTGTATGTGTTTATTCTATTTACATCCCTCAAGATAAGCAAGAAAAAACTAGTATGTCACTTAACAAACAAATATTTGTCATTTTCTCACAAATGTGAGTGCTAATATCCCACTTAATACAAATACAAATGTGAATTTGGGAAACATTGTTATAGTCAAAGTGGGTCTCACACTGACAGAGGGTAATCGTGAATATTTGGAAGTGTTTCCTCCAAAATAAACCTTGTGTTGTCTACACCTTTCACTTTTACTGCAAGTGAAGGAGTACAATTCTTGATCTGTCTTCTTTGTCACTTGAAGTACAAGATGGTCTTTTTGCTGCCTGGCTGGTTACACTTTCAGTTTCAAGTGTGTATGGAGAAACTCCACACCAGTTTTAGCCTGCAGTGTAGACTACTCTGCTTTGTTAACCACACAATCCACTAACCATTATCCTATTTCAAGGATAATCTCTATGAAAGTACAGAAAGCTTTATGGAACCTTTCAAATTACTGACAAGAATATGATAGACCCTTAAAGCTATGCAGCAGTTGTGGAGATTTATGTGTTCTTTTTGTGAAAATTATTCCCCTTTGAAAAACAGAAATCAGCTTACTATTGGCACTTACAGTGACTGAATACTGTAGTGTGAGATTCAGAAACCTATGAAAATGAGCTCCATATCCTACAGTGGATGCAATCCCTAGATACCACCAAGTTTACCACAATATAAGATTGGATATGTAATGGTCCAGGAAAGAATAAATAAGTTCCTGTGACCTTACGTGAGCTTCAGTATTCCCGCTCTTAATTATCCCATATTAGCTCAACATTTCCCATAAGTTAAGTTAATGAAGAGAAAACTAAAACAAGCATGTATATTTTACATAGTAACTGACCCCGCTCTTTCCATTTATCACATTGTTCATGCAAAAGTCACCTGAGACATTTAACTTTGTATTTCAGTCATATAAAGATATGAAAACTGTTAGTATTAAGGTTAGTCAGATAAAATACTATCTAGAAAGAGAAAAGGAAACATGTAGGACTGCATGCTGGTAATTTCAGAGAGGTAGTAAGAACATCATAATTGTTGATGTTACAAAGTAGAAAAATGCTAAAGTTGCTGATAATTAACAACCTATATTAATATGGTTAATATTCAAGTAGTATGGTGTTATGGATTGGACTTAAAATGTCCTCTCAAAATCTTTTGTTGCTGGAAGGTGATTGGGATCCCAGTGATCCCATAGCTGTTCTCACTCCCTTTTTCTCTCTCCCCCTTCCCTCCCCCTTCCCCCGTCCCTCCCATCCCTCCTTCTCCCTCTGCCTCTCTGTTCCTCCTCCTCTCCTACCCTCCCTTCCTTCTCCTCCCTCTCCCTCTTTCTTCCTCTCCTTTCCCTCCTCTTCTCCTTCTCTCTTTGTCTTCCTGCCCTTTTCATTGTATTCCCATCCCTGTCTGACTCTCCCTTTCCCTCTCAAACTCCCTGTCCCTCCCCCTCCCTCCTCCTCCTCCTCTCTCACCCTCTGTGTCTTCACTTGTTGTCACAGTAGCCACCTTCCCATTCTCAGGTGCTTTCACTATGCCACATCTGCTTTGGAATCCCCTAAGAATGTACTGGACTCACTGTGAGATAAAGTAAGTCATTCTTTCTTTAATTGCATCTGTTGAGTATTTTGTCCCAGAGAAGAGAAAGCTGACTAATGCATGGGTTGACAATGAGTATAATTAAATAAGATTCTGGAAATTCAGCATCATTTTCATATTTTACCTTCTTTCCCATGTTATATGGAAAGAAATCTGAAAATGTCTTCCTTTAAACTCTTTCCAATATTTCTCTAAAATGAGTGCTGACAGTGTAAATTCCAGATGATGGAAGAGTATAAAATTTCAATGATACTATATACACCTGGGCAGCTAACCTGTAGGCTGCAGCCTCCAAAATTCTTGGGGTTAATCCATTATGACATCATAGGCACATGAGATCATTATGAAAAGTTTGTTTGGTAATTTTCATGGAATATATTTTGACAAAAACTAATTAATACAACTGCTAGTTTATAAAGCATAAATTCCATAGTAGTTATTTTTAAAAATGTAAATAACTGTATAGCATATATTTAGTTGTTCTATGTTAAAATAAGAGGAGACAAATATTTTACATTTCTATAATCAGAATCCTCTTTTGAATTTTAATTTAAAGAGTGAAAACAGAAGTAAAAACAAATAAAAGAAATGACAGAAACAGGGTAAAATGCAACAATACATATGTTAAAGATTTTCAAAACAGGGATAGCTAATTAACGGTGGTTGCTATATTATCTATTTTTTATTTTAATGAGAAAAAAGATAAAACAACAATGCAACAGTCTCAAGACAGATTAAAATGATGGTTACAATAATTAATGTGTTGCATATTGTTGTCTTCCTAGCATTTATTCAGAAGAAATGATGGAGACATGACATCTTGTCTAAACAATATTAGTAAAAGCCTTTCCTCTCATTGAACTAAGAGAAAGAATCTGAAAGAAAAAAAAATGTGTCCTCATTTGAACACACCTATATATTCAGGTTAGAACTGAAATAGTCGAAAGTTGGTAGATAGAAAAATACAATTAAAAATATGTAAAAGGCCCCCAAATCAATCACATCAATACTTGTCTGTGAAGTCATTAAAATGCAACATATTCAGTAGAATTGACAAAACAAAATGAAACTGTTTGGACTGCTGTGTACAGCTAAAGTAAGGAATTTATGAAGCTTGTAGATAGAATATGTTTTACTATAAAATGTTTTCCTTCAAATAAGACCAATTATAAAATGAATTTTAAGTCTCAGAGCAATGGTATATATTACAATGACAAAACCACCAAAAGAATGCAGTCAAAAACCACTCTGCCTATGAACATTATTATTTATTGTCATCCTGCATAAAAATATAAATTATTGCTGGCTCTGGTGGTACTTGTTTGTTATTCTGCCATGCTGGAAGGCTGAGGCAGAAATATCACAAGGTCAAAACAATTCCGGGAAGCTTAGTGATTTGACAAGACCTTGTCCCAAAGCTCATAACGTAGCTTAGCATAAAGGCTTTGTTGGTTTTCAATCTTAGTAGAACAAAAAATAATGAAAATAGGGGCTGGGGAGATAGCTCAGCAGCATATTTGCCTGCCTGGCAAGAGCAAGATCATGAGTGAGGTCCCCAGTACTGAAAGGAAAAAAAAAAGAAAAAGAAAGAAAGAAAGTAATAATAAATTAAATTTATTTCTTAATACATGTATACATCAATTTATAAATACACATAATTATGCCAACATTTATGTTCACAGTGCATATTTATCAGAATAGAGTTTCTCATTTGTTTGATTATACTTTGAAATCCTTAAAGTTTTTTGTTATCTTGACTAAAGAATAACATTTTAGCCCTGCATGCCATGCTGGCCCAGTACCCAGGATGTGCCGAGCCAGCAAGAGTCCAGGTGTGGTGACACACACCTGTAATCCCAATGCTGGAAAGGTTGAAAACAAGAGAATCACTATGAGTCTTGGATGCATAGTGAGACCATGTACCAAATATATTTTTAAAAAGAAAAAGTGACTTTTTAATATTTTGAATAATATCATTTTAAAACACAGTATGATATCTCAGAATTTAAGCACATTTATTTTTAAATAATTAAAATTGCTAAAGATATATAAAGATGCTGACCAATCATTTTCTATTTTCTCATCTATAATATTTGTTCTGTGCAGATCAATCATAATACCAAATAAATGACTAATTTAGAAGGTAGACACATTTTGTACATAACTTTGCTGAATTCATACACCTACAATATATGAATGGAAATGGAATAGCCAGCTCTGACAAATGTAAAAAAAGGGGGATATAAATGAAGGTCCATTTTGTAGTGAAAAAATACATATCTACATATACAAAATGGTTAGCATAGATATATCACTACTTTCTTTTAGTTCAATGAGAAGAAAGTCTTGAACTAATAGTGTTTAGGTAAGATATCATGTCTACATCTTGTACTATGAGTAACTACTACAAAGACAATATGCAATATATTAATTATTATAACTGTCCTGTTTTGAAAGTGTCTCATTGCTACTTCTTTCTCAGTAAAATTCATATTAAAATATCAAAATAAATGAGAAAGACAGTACAAAAGAAGATTCCATTTCACCTGAAGCCTAGTCTCCTTTCTGGGAGACCATTCTTGGGAAATGACTTGAAAATAGTTGTTTATGAATTCTGTAGAAATGAAGAACCTTTTCTAGAGGAGGGAAAAGTTGCTTGTGTCTCCTAGGTTAGTGCAGTGCAGCCCATTCTAGGAACCAAAAGGATACCTATAGAATTTGGGCCTGTACAGCAGGGTAAGCTCACAAGGACTGATGGGATTCCCTATCTATTCAGGCGATGCCATTGGTGAATGATATTTTAAAGTCATTAAAGGGAAAGGAGAGCTATGTTCACCAACAGAAAGAAAGCATTCATTTTCTTACTTTTCCAACTATGTTTATGTAATGAAGTACCTTTATAATGTTGGATTTTCTGTTGTTGTTATTTTTTCCGAACCAGGGATTGAACTCAGGCCCTTGAGCTTGCCAGGGAAGTGCTTATTCTACTGAACTATCTACCCAGCCCCTACTTTTATAATTGTAAATTATTTAATCTTTCCAGGAATGAGTCACTTCATGTGTGAAATGAGAAGGATGGGCAGCAGGTCTCCAAGGTGCCCTGATGTTGGCAGCCTGGGGCAGAGGCTCACAAAATCAATGACACATGGTACCAGAGCTTGGACTCCTCCTGCGTACGACCCCATCCTTATCTAAGAAGCTTCTGCGGAAAATTCAGTAAAGCAGGAGAAGGACAAGAACAGGAAGGGAAATTTTAGCTTCAGCATCCTACAGAAGAGCAGTGAATGTAACCTCCTGCTGGCTAAATATACAACATCACGAAAGTCCTGTCATCTCTGTTCTTGCAACCACTAAGTCATACCCAACTGTCTATGAAAACTGACAACATACTGAAAGAGAAAAAAAGAGCCTGGAAGAGACACAGCAAGTATCAGAACCATGACTAGGACATGACAGACACATCAGAGTTATCTAACCTAAAACTGAAAATTACCCATTTATATGATAAGGTGATAAAAGGAAGAGCAGGCACCAAGGAAGAACAGATGGGAGAGGCAAGCAGAGAAATGAAAACTAAGAAAGCATCAGACAGAAATAATATGAATAAAAAATAAGCAAAAGGAAAAGCACTGTGATTATTATTTCAACTACGCAAGACTGGTAATTTAGCTTAGTGACACAGCCCTTGGCAAGTCAGGGACTGGAGTTCAATTCCCAGAACAAGAAAAATAAAAAAAGAATCAATTATCCAACTAAAAGGCTTTACAGCTCTTCAATGAAGATGATTTTCTCAAAATTTAATATTTGTCTCAAATGGAAATTGTGTTTTAGATTAAAATCAAAATTAAGAAAGAGATTTTAACTTTCTTTTATGGCATCGGTCGTTTATACTAGTTAACATTATTTTCTTCATTTTTTTCTATTTCATGGCATGTTAATAATTTGATCTGGCTGTAATTTTGAGTTGTGGTCTTTATCTCATTCACTGAGTACATGAAAAGGGTCTCCATGCCAAAGCTGTGATTAACTTTATAGATGCAAGGAAATTATGGAAATGTATCGTGCAAAATGCCTACTTGCCAAAATTATTCCTTGACCTTGTGCTTAGGAAGAGTTTTAAATAATTCAGTGATGTATCAAATGAATAAATTTGTATTGCTTCTTACTCTAAAGAGTCATGCATTCACTTTTCCTTGCCATTTTTAATAAAGTCTAGTCTTCCAGTATTCATGAAACACTGCATTTCAATTAAATTACATAGGTTATGAGAAAATAGTTCGCCCTAAGCTGTTTAGTGTTGACACCAGCTGTCGTTTGCTTTTTCTTAGCTGTATTGCCCATGGAAACTTTAAGTACAACTAATGCAAAGCACTATCATTTTTTAATGAGATAGTTTTGGTCATGTACAACACAATCCTGTTTAAGGAATAGCATAATAAATAATTTGTTGATGTATTATATGCTATATAAAAATTTAAAGTTTCAAAATAGACTTTGACTAATTTAGTAGACCTTATAAGTAGATGTGTACCTTACTTCCAAGGATATGAACATAAAATACTGTCTTAAACTCTTCAGTCTCTGAAATTACCTGGCCTTATGTTAAACAAAAATAAAAAAGAGATCAAATGTATATATATATATATATATATATATATATATATATATATATATATTTAAACCGGAGATTGAACTCAGGCCCTTGCACTTGCCAGGGAAGCACTTATTCCACTGAGCCACCTCCATGGCCCTTAATGATTTTTTAAAAGTTATTCAAATATTAAGCTTTTGAGTCCTCAGTTTTTAAATATCTTTATCTTGTAGTTTTCATATTTTAATGACCTATTTATCTCATATTATATTTGATGATATTCATACCATTAAAATGACACTGATTTTTCTTATGTTCTTTCTTTCTGAATCGGGACAAGGGTTGTGTGTGGGGGGGAAACTTTTGTAAAAGTCATAAAAGCAACAGTAGTAGTAACGGTTTCTAGGCCTAGAGCTTTTTTTCTTTTTTGTTTTATGCATTTGGTTATTACAGGGTCTTACTGCAAAGCTCAGATTCACAGTGATCTTCCTGTTTTCAGCCTCCCCAGTGGTGGGATTACAGGTTTTGGTGTACTGTTCACCCGGACTCAGTGGCTGGCTCAGCCCACACCGGAGGTGTGGCTGGTGCAGTATGTGGTGCAGAGGGATCGAAACTCAGTCCCTGCTCTTGCCTAGGGTTACCCAAGCAGGCTCTTTAGTCTGCTGAGATATCTTGCTGGCCCTGGTTTAAGACTTTTGACACAATCTCTGTTATTTAATTACAATACAAATACTTAATTAACTGGATTTATTGGATTGTAACACACTTTATTCAATTTTAAGAATAATGAAGCTATAATAAAAGCAATGAATATTGAAATGTATGATGTATCATATTTGAAATACCATAAATTAATAGTATTTACATATTAATAAGCATTCTGAACTTTTAAAAATTTCTATATGACACATTTGTGTTTGATAGCTTTGGATCATTTTACATTAAAATTACTGACATTTCCATAACAAAACATACCTTTCAGATTCACCTAATCTCTTCTGGAAAGGCAGGTGCCTTCATGTGGCTGGGATTTGATGCCACAAAAGAATTTAAATCTGCTCTACTGCAGAGGGGTAGAAAAAGACACATTTGGAATGCACATGAGAATTTTGGACAGCATTCTTTTTGTTAAAAGCAAAGAAATACAGCACTATACATTATTCTCTCTCACTCACTTGATGTATACTCTACCTTCCATCAAGAATGAAAACATCCCCAGCATTATAAATGCGCAGATGCTGAAGGCAGCTTCTGAGGTGCCTTCCCTGTGGTGTCCAAGCCTTGGGCAGTGTCCCCTCCCTGAGTGCAAGGAAGGCTGTGGCTACCATGGCAAAGCTAGCCCTGGAATGGTGCCTGATGTGGCGAAGGCAATGATATGCTCATCCCCATGATTCCTGAATAATATTACAGGAACTCTTGATTGTTGGAGTAGACAGGAGAGATACTTTCTTGCTAGCTTTGAAGAAGTAAGCTGCCAACGATAAGGTGGGAAAGTAGCTAGGATCTAAAGTGGCCTCTCAGAGCTGAAAAAAAATTTTCACTGATAGGGTAGTATGAAGTATAAAACTACTAATAAATGATTTCTGCAGCCACTTATATAGTGTGGAAAACACAAGCCTTATAGAAAATTGCAGGTCTCTGACATCTTGAAACTGGTCTGGTAAAATCTCAGAGCAATGACTCAGATAATGCATGCACCTTTGCCTTCTCTGGAAAAAAAATGAGGTATCTGTTTTATTTTCAAGGCTTGGTTCTGTACTGGTTTGTTATGCTGTTTAAATTAGTATCAAAAATCAGGGATTTTTAAGTATTTTGTTAATGTAGAACAGTATGTTATATTTAATATAAATGAAATATAAATAAAAATTTTTAAAATGTGCATTAGAGAGTTGATAGACTTGTGTCCAGCCATATTTCCATCACTGGAAATACCAGACACTTGCAACTTATAGCACGCCAATTAGCTGTTAACACAGTGCCAGGCCACCATCAGCTGGACCCAAGGCAAAGCTGTGTGGCCAAAGGGCACTGAAGAAGACGTGCTCAACCTGTGGCAACTAGGGGGCAGGAGAAGAGAGGAGCAGGGCACTAGAATGTTCTTTCATGTCACAGATCTCACAAGCCCCCTCTAACTAAGCTTATACCATAAAAGTTCAGCTACTGACATCAGGAGTGGATGAGTCCACTGACGACTATAACTCCATCAATTTCCCACTGCCCTCTACATGCATGAAACGTTGGGGGCGTAGACTGATGCAAACCCTAACATGTAATATGTGTATACGCATTTATATACATGCACGTGTTTGTGAATGTGCATAAATTTACACACATATGTGTGTGTGTGTGTGTGTGTGTGTGTATTCACAAGGGCACACAGAGACAGATACTGATTATATTTCCCTAAGAGAGGTAGTAGCTGTGTGGCTTTAAATGAAGTAAAATTTAGAATTTATCAAAGTTACAGATCTTGATTAATTAAAGCTGGGGAAGAAGTTAGGGAACTTAGGGAAGAATATCTGCAAAGGAGACTGGGTATGATGCACAAAAATTATTCATGATCCTCTCTAATCTCGACAATCTATGTGGTTTACTGTATAAACTTACATTTGTCATAATAATAAAATTAAAAGGAAATTGAACAGATACAATCAAATTTTAGCAATGTAATTTTAATTAACGTGATTTAATATTTTAAAATAATTTCATAGAATCTGGGCATGGTAGTAGCACCTGTAATCCCAGCGCACCAGAAGCTGAGGCAGGAGGATCCAGTGGAGTCTGAGAGCAGTCTAGCTCTCACAGTGATGTGGAAGCCAGTCTGAACTGCACAGTGAGACCCAGCTCAATAAAA
>NW_004524644.1:13462822-13464361 GCF_000260255.1 Octodon degus
TACATCTGAAATCCCTTTCTTAATGCCATCTTTAAGAAATCCACTGGTATTCTGGTCATTCAGGTCTTACACTCAATAAATCACACACTGGGAAAAACATGTAATTTTTCTACTCAGTATGAGTTTCAATTCAATAGTTTTTAAACAGTTGCAATATATTTTAAGTAAAATACTTTATACAAAATATTTTATGACAACCAAGTTGTGGCTTAGATGTCATAAATTCTATGCAACATTTATGTCCTCATATTTTAATATCTCTGTAGGGTAATACATTACATTGAATATATTTACATACTTGTTGGACAAATTAATATTTTTATCAGCAATTCATACTATTTTCTGCTGTAGTTACAGAAATCTGTTTGCCATAAGAGATAGTTAAATAGATGTACAAAACAACTTTTGAGATGCATTTTTATTTTGTCTTTTTGAGACACAGTCTCACTTATCCAGCTCAGGCAGGTCTTTAGCTCACTTGGTAGCCCAGTCTTATATTGAACTCACAACAATCAGCCTCCTGGGTGCTGAGATTATAGGCGTGCAGCAGCACAACTGGATTAAATCACCTTCTTTCCAAATTCATTTCCTCATAAGGTAGTAACAGTACCTCAGGTGCAGTTTGTGTTTTGTGAGTGCTCATGGAATCTTTTATCTCATATAAGCCACAAATATCAATGACATTAGTGACTCCAGCCTTTCCTCTGCGTCTACTCTGTGTTCTGGTATTGTGACCCTTAGTGCGCCTCAGAGCAAGGGGCCCACCTAATCGTGGGCTACTCTCAAAAACAGTGAGCTAAATTAGCCCTTGTCTATGTATAAAATGATTATCTTGGGCATTTATTACAGTAAGGAAACTAACAGAGCTCACGATGTTATACATGAAAGCAAGTGAAATGTTCAGAAGAGCATTGTACTTGGTTAAATAAAATCTAACCAAAAACATACATATTTTTGTTTCTCCTTGGTATTTATTTTCCTTGTTGAAAGTATTATTTGATTGCAGTGTTCAATGTTCACCATCCTTGTGTGGTTGTGGTAAGTGCACGGATAAGATATTAATTACTTTTTATTGCTATTTTACTCATCTCCTGTTTTCCTTCCTGCCTCCCTCTCTTTATTCTCTTCCTTTTGAAAAAGATCTATTTCCTGACTATATTTCTTATTGTTATTTATTCTGTTCCTCATTTGTAATTTGGGCTTCTCCTCTAAGAGAAATCATGTGACATTTCAGCTCTGTATCTGATTTGCTCCATGTACTATTATAATCTCCAAGGGCATTCATTTTCCCACAAATGACTCAGGTTTATCTTTACTTATGGCAGAGTACTGTTCCCCAGTGTACGTAAATACCATGTTTTCTTTATCCATTTATATTTTGATGGGCATACAGGCTGCTCTTAATATGCAACTATTAGAAACTCTGTTGCTATAAATATGTGTATTAAAGTATCACTCTAATGTGATACTATCACTTCTTTTTGGAAGTTTCCAGCAAGTGGCCTACCTTACTTTTCATTTCTTTAAATATGTATTTCC
>NW_004524644.1:13465336-13467309 GCF_000260255.1 Octodon degus
CTAAAGCACCTACTTGGAACAAGCTTGGCAAAGCACAGGGACCGCGGTTCAATCCTCCAGTACCACATGCCAGCCAGCCCTGCCCACTGGTGGGCTGAGCTGGCCACACACACACACATACACACACACACACACACACACACAATAAATGTAAAATAAATAAAATAAATTTAAAAAAAAAGAAAAGAAAAGGTAATTAATTTTAATATTTAGGAAATAATTAAGCTAAAAAATAGATTGTACAAAATAATAATATCTTTTCTTTTAAAATTGTTAGGTGACATCAGCCTTAAATAGAAAAGCAAAATGTGAGCATATTTATCAATATTTAATTTATAGCACAAATATGACATAAAATAAGTAAAAGTGCATACAACAAAATTTTTGTTAATGAATTTTGAATATCTAACTTTTTATATTTTAATAATTTTATTGAGAAAGAAGTAGCAATGAGAGTTTCAAAACAGGTTAGTAGTACAGTTACAATAATTAATACATTGCATATTGCTGTCTTTTTAATAGTGGTTCCCAGTTTAAGATGCAGACATATCTTGTCTAAACACTATTAGTTCAAAACCTTCTTCTCATTGAACTAAGAGAAAGTAGCTATATATTTATGATATTTGTATGTAGACATATATTTTTTCCACTACAAAAAGGTCCATTTATATCCCTTTTTTGTTTACTTTTTTCAGAGATGTGTATTCCATTGCCATTCATATATTTTACATTCATGAATTCAGCAAGGTAATCAAATATAGTCCAGTAGTCTATAATAGCAGTGGGTTATCCACAAGACTGGAAATGTCAGAAGTTGTTGACATGGGCCTTTTACAGCTCAGCATATTAATATTTTTTTTTTTTTTTTAACAACTGGGGATTGAAGTTAGGCCTTTGTGCTTGCCAGGCAGTGGCATTACTTTTATACCTCGATTTTATACTTTTCTGCTGTATGGTTAAGACCAAGACAAAACAAGACCTATATAACAAAAAATGAAATTCGTATCTGACAAAGTCAGTCAAATCTCCTCCGGACTTACCCTAAAACCCTGCACAGCAGTTTGTGAATCTTTTTGTCAGTGTCAGCCATATGGATGAGTCATTGCCATTGCTTGACCAATTGCTCTCTGAGAAAGACTAAGAGAATGCTTTCTCTTCATGTGACTCTCCTTAGGCACACTCTAAATCATCGATCACTTTCCTCTTTGGTCCCATAATCTCCTTGATCAGAAAATTTAGGACACAACTGAGTTACAGAATGTTACAGTACGGGTTCACCTATGTCCTGAGTCTTCACTGACCTTGAAAGGTTAGAACCAAAATGTTGGCTGTCCTTGCAGCCCTTTTTTTTTCTCTAATTTTTAGTCTGCAAACTTAAGTTGTTAACCCTCCAGAAGAGAAGCTTAATGATATCTTTACCCTATAATGTAGACAGTTGAAGTGACCCTCACTATCTGTCTGAATATCACACATCTTAGACATAACATGGAACAGGTATTTTCCATCAAGTATAGCTTCCCTAGTGTGAGAACTCAAAAGAAGCAACAAATGTAGAAAGGCATAACACAATTAAAAGGAAAGTGAGCACTAAAGGATTAAACAACAAAGAGAGGACAAGGAGAAAAGATAGGAAACATGACAGGGCAAAGCCATACATTTATATGCACAAGATGGTTAAGGCAATGATCCTGAGAATCTTCAGCAGATTTTTGAAACTAGCAGTTAATTGGTAGGCTTTTCACCCTGACAAACTATATATGCTGATACATGTGAACTAAGAAACTGCACTGAAACTAGCAATGTGTAATACTAGAGTGATGCTTGGAATATCTGTCATTCTGGTCCTCTAAATACAAACTGAGTATCTAATTGAATAATATTTCTTAGAAAAAGCCTGATTGATATAAAGTGTACTACAAGTCTAAATGACCTTCTGACTGTATTAACATTATTTCTTGCTTCTATCTGTGGTA
>NW_004524644.1:13467839-13477000 GCF_000260255.1 Octodon degus
AGCCCCTGCGCCTGCTTGCAGGCACTTTAATTCACTGAGCTATTTGGCCGGCTCTGACCATATGTTGTTTCTGAGAAGCATTAGTCTTAGTAGATTAATGGCAATAAGCAAAATCAACACACTGGGAATGCTAAAATGAAATCTGGTGAATCCTAGTTTGAGGAAGCAACTCCATAAATTCATGTGTGTACATCAGAATATAGGAAAGTAAGAAATACCAGATGTCTAAAGCATATTTTTCAATATATTAGGGTACATTTTTCAATGATTGATTTTACAGCTACTTCCCCATTTAGGGAAACAGGACTATTTCCAGTTTGAAGATTAGGAGATAAAATGGATGGGATTTTGTAAATGCTAGAAAGTTCTGCAGGCCGTTCGCACTAGTTATGTGTCTGCCACATGCAGTGTGCAAAATGCCCATTTAAAGAAGTTAATTCATAGTTCTGTGGTTTGAAGACTTGATAGATTTCTCTCACAGTACTAAGAATTATGAAATTAAAAATAAGGCAGCTTCTACTACCAGAGAAAAATGTTACAGTTTAAAAATAAAAGAACAATAAACATGATACTTAAGGGGAAATTCTCTAAAGTTTTACTTCATATGTAAAATTAAATCCAAGCTTTGAAGGAAAACATCATCTCCCCACATCCATGTTGAAATTTTAATGTATAATAACAAGCTAACACTCAAATTTTCTGTTACAATAAAAGTATCTATTTAAAGTTAGAAACTTTACGAGTTTGAGTCCTTAATTGGTAATAATCATGGAAAAAGATACAGTTTGTTTTGTTTTATTTTGAGGTGCTAGTTTCAAAGGCTCATTTCTTAACACAGGCTTAAGCTTTAAACTCATTTCTTTACACAATCTTTGCATTCAAAGAGGACATTCTTAAATAATCTTGGTAAGATAGACAGTTTTGAATAACATAGGTTGACAAGACACGCTGGAGACTTATGGAAGACATAATTTTTCTGACCAAAGTTTTAGATTTCTTATACATTTATCAAAGAACAAGTTTTAAAGAATTATCTAAGAGCCATGAGATTCTTATACCTAATCCCTTGAAGTATACACCATACCATCATTTGTCAAGCTGGGGATATAGCTCAGTAGCCCCTGCATGGTAAGCACAAGGTCATGGGTTTGAGTCCTTGTAGAAAACAAAAGCAAAATAGAACACAAGATAGCTCAGCGGGCTAATGGTCTGCTTAGGCAAGCGCAGGGGTCAAGTTCCATCTCTCGCACCACATGCCGCGCTGGCCCCACCCCCGGGTGTGCTGAGCAGGTGACTGAGTCCAGGCTTGGTGGTGCACATCTGTAATCCCAGCGTGGGGGAGGCTGATAACAGGAGATCACTACGAGTCCGAGCTGTGCAGTGAGACCCTGCATAAAATACAAAGCAAAACAAAACAAAACAACCAGCAGTATTTGCTCTCCAAATCCCAAATTTCTTTTCTTGCCTCTTACCTATCTTCTAAAACAAGCATAACTTCTTTGCCGGAGTTTCCCTGGAGCAGCAACTCCCACTTCGCAAGATGAAGTCTCTCTACTCCAAATGCCATGTTTTTGTATCTTCCGTGGCAAATGTGATCTATATTACATATAATTTCGGTCATTTTCTATCCAAGTACTAGCCAAGCCCGACCCTGCTTAGCTTCGGAGAAGAAAGGAGATCCGGTGCATTCAGGGTTGTGTGAACCCTGTGTGAATTGATAGACAATTTCTGTCATTTTCTACTTTACCTGGCCCGTAATTTCCAGAGCTCCTTTCATGATTTTCAGTTCTACATCCACTATTGCGGTAAGCATTTACTGACTGCACAGAATCTGGGTACAATAATTTCACATGGGTATATAATTGTGATTTGATGCATTATACAAATCTATGTCTGTATATTAATAAACTGATTACCACATATGAAAAAAAGAAAAAAAAAACAATTATTTAAAGTGTATTAGCTAAATGAAACATAATCTTTTAATTTTTTTCTACCCATTTACTGGTTTAAATTCGAATTTCTCTTGGAAGATAAGGTTGCTACAGCATCAGCTGGATATTGAAGACAAAAAATATACAAATTTGTAAACCAGTATTCAATATTGATAAAAGAAAAAAATAATAGTCTTATTTACAGTCTTTACCCCCAGATGTCCTCACCACACAGTTGGGGAGGCAAACTTGTTAAATTTTCTTTAGTAGCCATTTGTGGGTAATTTTATTATTAAACATCCCCCACCTTGGACTTGTCCCAGAGCTGCCTGTTTCCTTCTGTTCATTGCACTGTGTCTTGTTTACAGCCTGTCATCTTGTGCTCAGAGATATTGCACTGGTTTGCAACTTCTTGATCATGCGTGCATCTAGTTTTATACATTCCTGCATCAAAAGCTGGAATGGTATTTTATTTAATTATATATCCCTGGCTAATCTCTCATTTTAAATAAAGTCCTTACTATTAAATATTTTGACAGAATAAAAAAGATAATTATGGGGACAATTTTATGAGGCAAAAACAGGAATATTATTAAAATTGTATCTATTAGCATGCTTTTGAAGTTCACGATTTACTGATTTATTGCTAGTGGTTGTAATTCATCTTACAATTCAATTATAGATAGTGAAATGCAATATGTTTTCTATTCTATGTTTATCCTTCTTTCCTGTTGGACAATAAAGAGAACCTCATTCGAGAATTTTAATTTAATTTTTTTTGCTGTCTGTCATATTTCAGTGGTTGTAATGGAAAATGATGAAATGAATGACCTTTTATGCAATAGAACAGTAAAAGGGAGTAACACAGTCTAGATTGTGGCAGTTTTCATGGAAGGGGTGAAAGTAATGAGGATCTTCTTTTGTATTTCATCAGAAAGCAACTTCATTTTGTAATATGGGTTTAATAAAGTATTGTCTGCAGTCTTACATGTTCAAGACTTGATGATCTTTATTGTTCAGGGAGATCTAAGCTGATGATAGATTTGTAGGTGCACCAACATCATCAGTGGTTTGGTCCACTGATTTGCTCACAGCTAAATGTAAGAAAGTATACCTTATTGGAGAAAAGAACTCACTAAGAGCTGTCTTTGAGGGGCAAATCTTGTACTAATTTTCACTCTCTGTCTCTCTGCCTGTCTGACTCTGTCCTCTCTTTGTCTCTCTGTCTCTTTCTCTGTCTGTCATTCTCTCTGTGTCTTTCTGTCACTCTTTTTGTCTGTGTCTCTCTCCATCTCTGTCTCTCTGCCTCCATCTCTTTCCCTCCCCTTTTCCTCCTCTAGCTGTTTCTCAACTACCAGGGGGCAGGCAGATTTCCTTCTCTGTGCCCTACCATTATGATACTTGTGTCTTGAAACAAGCCAACCCTGGACTAAAATCCCTGAAACAATAAACCAACGTAAATCTTTTCACCTCTAGATTAGATTTTCTCAGTTATTTAGTCACAAAAATGGCAAGTTGACTGGCACACTTCCTGTTTACCAAATTTTCTCCTAATCAGAGATTGGCATTTAAGAAAAAGGAAACAGATATCAAGAGCAGAATAATAGATACTACTCTCACATTTCTCCATGTTTTCACTTTCTGTGGATTGAGTTCGATGCTGTTAGCTGCAGGCAAAATATTAAGTGGAAAACTTGAGAAAAAATTCACATATTTTAAATGACATTTTTGCAGTATCTATGCTGATTCTGCTTTCTTATTCATTTTAGTTGTTTATCTCTTACTGTACCTTAATCTATAAATTAAGTCACTCCTAGGTAAGCATGCATTGACAGAATCCAAGGACCACAACACTGTCCTTGATTTCCACCTCCTTAGATCATCTTAGAAACATTCCCCGCAAATAGAGGACTGCTGTGTGGTAATTATGAAGGATCTCCCGGAGTCAGGCTTGATGTCAGGATTCGGAGGCTGCTGTCATCCTTAGCAGCAGACTTTTTTCATTGCGCATGAAGCTGTCAACATCCTGCTTCTTTCTACACCGCATCTTCCTCGCCAGATCTGATTCCTCCATCTATGGAGCTTTCACACAGACCACTGGTGATCCTTGCCTCTGCCATCTTTTAAAATAGAGTTTCCACAGAAGCCCTTATTCTAGGTTAAAATAAAGAATAAACATTATTTGTTTATTTTCTTTGAAAGCATTTATTCTTGATTTTAATATTCATAATCTTATTCAAAATTAATTACATATTTCAGCTATATAACAAATAATTTTATAATATCCATTATTATTTAAATATGTATTATTATCATTTACTTCAAAATTAATTTTGCAATTGTCTTTCTATTATTTCACCAGTAATAAGTAATGTTATTTTACATCAATGTGTCTATTTTCTGTGAGTAATCTTTACCAACATAAGATTATTTTTTATTTATTTATTTATTTATTTATTTATTTATCTTGGTTTTGTGTACAGGGTTGAGAAAAAGAAAGAATCTGCTTTTATATTTGTTCTCAAAAATTAGATCTAAGTTATGTAATAACTTTCTTATGGAATTTCTTATGGAATTTATTTGAGTGACATAGAAAATAAATAGAAATCCCAAATCAGCATTTTATTCATGACATTATCCACTGCGTTGGCTGCCACTCACTGATAATGTCACCACCACTCTGTTACCTACCACTGGCTTCCATTCATGCTGTTATTGCTTACTGCCACATTCTGCAGCCACTTATTATACAATTCAGTGGAGGGTAACCAGCACATTTGAGAGCTTCCCTTCACCCTGCTCCTTGATTGACAGAATTCCTGATTTCTATTAGGAGTGGAGTCATTTGCATGTAAAATGTTCCGTAACATTCAACTGCTCACACGAAAATTTAAAACAATCAATGCAATTTTGTCCTGGTGTCAACTGACAAGTCCTGGAGACAGCATGGATTGAAGAAAATCCTCACAGGACTTGCTATGTGTATGACTATTCTTAAAACATTTAAAATATATGACCGGAAGAACAATAAAACTCAAAATAAATATTATTTTAAAAGGAGATATAAACAACAGAAGTGAATTAGATTATTTGATTTTGAGTCTTTTGGGTAAACAGATAAATCTGTGGCTGCCACCGGACCTCTCTGCTCCTTCAGCTGAGTGGTTCTGCACATGGCAGCAAAAGGCTGAATGCTCATTGGTCATAGAGCTACACAGCACAGTCCATACTTACAGCTCAGGCAGAGAACAGCTAGATCACAGGCATCATGCACTGTCTAGTGTTTGAATATTGTATGCAGTCCTCATGTTGTATTACAATTTGGGGAACATATTTCAGTTTTCATATGGATAAATCACTATCTCAACAGCAATGACAGCAACAGAGGCTATGTAATAACAAAAGAGAAAACCTAAAAATTACCATAATGTACACTTACACCTTTTTGATTTTTATTTTTTGAAATAGGGTCTTACTAATTAGTCCAGACTGACTTTGAATTTACATCGATCCTCCTGACTCAGCCTTCTGAGTGCTGAACCAACAAGTGTGTGCCACCATGCCCAGGTATTTTGATTCTTTCATTTTATTTTTGTTTTCTGTTAAAAACAATCAAAGATGGTTCTATGGCGGTCTTTTGGTTGAAACTTATGTTATCTAAAAGTGTTAGAAGTGGAACCACAATAACCTGAAGGTTATAACTCTTTAAATCTCAAGTATATAAAATGAATTATGAAAATAAGCTTTAAAATTCTATCATCTAAAGCAAAGGTACTCTATAAAGTAATATAATTACTTTAAATGTGTTTGAAAACAGAATTTATTATACTTGTAGCCATTTGGACAGTCTTTAAAAATCTGGTAACATTTGGTAATACAGCAAAGAGTGCATTTAATGACTAATTAATTGAACTTCAGACATTCCATGAGGTTTTATCTGTAACAAAAGTCTCAGATGGAGCCATCAAGTAAAAAAAAACCAGAAAAACAGACTTATTGTACATATCTTAAAACAGTAAATTCATACTTAAGTATTTTAGCTATGTTCTCTAAAACACTATTTGTCTGACTTTAAATGATTGTAAAGCATCTTCACTCATATTAAACCCCAAAATCTTTCTATCTACTTGATACTGTGTTTGCATTCCTCTGTGTGTGTGTGTGTGTGTGTGAGAAAGAGAGAGAGAGAGAGAGAGAGAGAGAGAGAGAGAGAGAGAGAGAGAGAGAGAGATATGCATATTTCTGTGTACATGTGTGTGGTCATGTGAGTATAAGTGTATGTCTACACGGGAACAGACAATGTTGGTGAGGTCAACAAGCTCATTGTTTTAGTATTAGCTATATCATTGCTCTTTGGAAGAAGAGAGACATGAATGCTTATTACTGAAGACCTAAAACCATCTGGACATCTATGGGCAATCAAATCATTACTTTGTTTATGAAAATTTATGAGTTTACTTTAAAAATATTACTTGTTTTACCACCTCTACAACAACAATGATCAATATGGGAAATATTAACATTTAGAATTCTGTCAAATTTTATGATTTAGATAAATATGAAGCCCAGTGTCTATTAGTTCACGCTTGAATAGCAAATCATAATTTGTAAGTGGTTTCTTTAGTTTAAGACACAGAAATCTTAATTAGGAGAAAGTGTTAAATAGAGTTAAAAACTCATAGCTTTGATTCTTTATTTGTGGATTTTATAGGATGTCTTCTCTACCATTGATATTATTTTTGTCAAAAATACTAAATCGAAATACATATTTGCCATTTGGTTATTTGCTTATAGTCTTTAAAGAATTTGAAAATATAAAGTATGCAGATATTATGTTCAAGAATGTGCTAGTTTTGAAAGATGATGAGGAACTACACAAAATGTAAAGCTTAGGAGAAATGAGTTGTGGTATTAGTATATATCATCTTCATAATAGATTGTGGAAATCTGGATACAGAGAAGTAAAAGGATACCTGAGAAGTAAAAGGAGTTGAAAAATACTTTGTGGAAACAAGAACTTGGAGAAATCAAAGCAGTACGGTAAAAATTAGTGTAAATAGAGATTTACTGTAATTACAGATTAGGAATCCTTTTTGGCTGTTACTGGCAGAATTCAAAGTCAACAATTACTTAAGTAAGGTAGACTCTTCTCTTTGAGTTGAAATAAAAATAACAATAAAAATGCAATTAGTTATCCAGTCTTCTCAGTGAAATTGCTTTCAGTTTTCCTTCCTTCTGTGAGCTCTGTTCTTGCCAGATGTCCCATACGGCAGCCTCACTTCGCCTGTCTAGCCAGTGCAGAGTGGTATATTATTTATTATAAATAGAAAATCATATTTTGTTCATAGTCTTTATGCTTTTTACCAAATTCTAAGTGATAAAACATAAATACTAGACATTTTCCAAGTGAATATATCTCTAGAAATGGTTTCACTGAATTGATTCTGAAGTATATGGAATAACACTCCTACTCAATTTGATATAAAATGAATACTAAGTTTTTAACTAAATACATCACCAATGTCTTCATCTCTGGAGCTAAAGTATGTACTGCTATATCATTTTTTTTGTGCTTATTTCCTGTGAATAACTTATTTTAATCAGTTTTTTGTCACGTGACAAATGCTGAAGAAAAAGTAACTTAAAAGTAGGAAAAGCTTATTTTGGCCAAAGGATTCAGAGCTTTCAGTCAATGTAGAACTCACTTCACTGATCTGGGACCTGCAGTGAGGCAGAGACATCCTAGCAAGACAGTACAGTAAAGCCTCTAACTCCATTGCCACCCCTGCCTGACAAGCTGCAAGAGGTTAGCTCTCAGACCACATATCCGTTTCAAGTGCATGGCCTCAAAGGTCTAACTTCCTTCCAGGGGGGCTGAAATCCTGGAGTTTCCACCCCTTCCCACTAGCACCACACACTGGTGAAAAGGCCCTTAGCACTAGGGACTGTGTGACATTTAAAACCCAAACTCTAATGGCTGTGTTCACATTGAGACCAGGAAGAGGAAAATTTATATAAACATTAGCTCTACCATTGTAGGATAACTAAGCATGATGAGTAGAAGGCAAGAGTTGAGTTGCTTCTGTGCGAAGTGGAGAACACAGTGGAAGGAAAATTCTCAAGCTCAGTTCTTCAGTTTTCAAGACTAAAAGTTTAGGTAAACAACAATAAAACTTCTATATTTCCTGTGAACAATCTTTATTTTCCATATTGCAAGACCTAGATCTCTGAAAAAGAAACCTAGAATCTAATCCTGTTGGCAGCTGAGGTATAACTTAGTTGCAAATGAAATTTAAATTCTTGAGGAATCTATTATGATAAAATTAAGATATTTATTAAGAAGCAATGAAATCCAAAATTAAAGTGGGAGATGGAGAGAAGCTTCTTATGAACTTACAAACTCTCAGGGCTGAGTATAAACTCTCTGAGATTATAAACTCTCAGTGCTGAATTTCATTGACAGTAGAACTTGACTTCCATCCCTTCCTTGATAAATTTATTCTCTCCTTTTCTAAGAAATTATTCATCACCCTACCTATGTAGTTGCATTGTAGGTGACTTGTGATAATATGCAGAAATTATTCCTTCAAATCTATTTTTTATTTAACTACTAGAACAAGACATAAGTGTCAGGCTGTCTCAAAGAGAAAAGTGACATGTGTGACTTTTAATTTTTTTTCTCAGTGCTGTAGAGAAGTAAATCTTGAAGAGTGAGAGACTATTAGATAAAATTTAATTGGCATTATTAATTACAAAACCCATTCTAAATGCCATTTCAGTATTGAGTTGAATTAGCACATCTCCTAGCACTTGGGATGTAGGGATTTTTGTGAAAAATGTCCTACACCCATGAATAAATCTGTTACATGAATAAATTTGTTCTGTTTTTAATACAGCAGAAAAAAATCTTCATTGTACTATTCATGGTGGACTTAATTCTCTACCTCTGTGCTAAAGAAATCTTAATTGGTTCTCCATTGCATAAGAATTCTCTCTGACTCCCCCAACATATTGAAAATTTGCTTGATAAAATGGAATGACTACCAAACCAACAAGAGTTAGAAGAAGAAAACTATAACCCTACACTGGAAGAACCATGGGAGCTCTTTATATACCAAGAATAAAAGCAAGTATGACCCCATCAAGAAGAGAGGTCTGGGCTGGGGAGACAGCTCAGTGGAATAAGTGCTTGCCTGGCAAATGTGAGGTCCTGAGTTTGATTCATGG
>NW_004524644.1:13477916-13484775 GCF_000260255.1 Octodon degus
GTGACAATCAGTTACTGTACCTTTGCCTAACTGGATGATACTCTCTCTAGTCCCTATTTCAGCACTGATTGCCTCTGAGATTTAATCTTCATCCCTGAGAAAAGCCTTCATTTTTTTATATGGGCACATATGCACACACAAGCAGATGCAAGATTGCTTTAGTGGTTCTCTGGAGAAGACACTAAGATGTGGTGTGAAGGGTAAGGGAACATTTTATTATCTCAAACTGATAAGAAAATTTTCCTAGGAGACAAGAACACTATGTCAATAGTGTGACTGTGGAAACAATTGCCTACAATTCTCAGGAAGATACTCTTATTTGTATGTTTTATCATGGCTAACAATATTAGGCTCATAGTCATTAAGAGTTAAGTAAAAGAAAATAGGCTAAAAACTTGCTTCTCCTCAGAGAGAAAGGAAGAAATAAAGAAAGAGCAAAGAACATCTTGGCAAAGTGTAATGAGGATGTGGGCACCCAGGGGAAAATCCAGCTCCCCAAATGAGACAGCAGGAGAACTTGCCAGAGACAACAGGGGAAATATGTCAAGAGAACAGATTTTCTCTGAGGGAAACAAAGTCTGTGAGGAAAAACAAGTTGAAATTGGGAAAATAATTGAAAATAAAATCTGGGACTGTGAGGAGAGAAAAGCTAATGAGCAGAAGATAGAAGAGGAAGAAATGTTGCTCCGTTTATTTGTAAATATTTACCTGAATCCAATTATGTATGATACGGCATTTCTTTTAAAATAAAAAAATGTTGCAAAGAAGTTTTAACAATTCATTCATACAGATTTATTATAGTCTTATTAAATAGTGTGATATTGGTTATAAAGATAGCATCATATTTATTGTTGATTACAAATCCACATTAGACTTCACATTTAGCTGGGTCCAGCATCCATTCTTTTTTTTTTTTTTTTTTTTTTTTTTTTTTTTTTTTTTTTTTTTTTTTTGTGGCAACAGGGATCAAACTCAGGACCTTGCCCTCACCAGGCAAGCACTTTTTCCACTGAGCTATCTCCCCAGCCCCCACAGCATCCATTCTTAATAGTGACTGGAGTATCATAGTGCTCTTCCTGTGCATGGACCCTCCCTCAAAATTCTGAGATCCCTGTTCTTTGTTGTGGAACTTAATCAATGCATTACACATAACTTTTAAAAAAGGAAAATAATTAGGAAAAATCAAACATTCCAAAATATAGCAGCATCATAAAATGTAGCAAAATATTTTTAATATACAGAACTTTTAAAATATGAATTGTACGTACAATTTATCTACCAAAGTAGAAAAACTAAATTCCTGAAAAATATTAGAAATTTTGTTTTAAAAAAACATCTTAGAACTGACAACAAAGATCACATTTGTTCCTGAAAGGAGCACTTTATCCTTTTTTTCTAATTTTTTATTCATTTAATGAGAAAAATGATAAAATAGCAATGAAACACTTTCAAAACAGGTTAGTAGGACAGTTATAATAATTACTACATTGCACATTGTTTTCTTCATACTAAAGGCTCAAATCAACAACTCTTAATTTTATTTTTATTTCTTGGTACTGAATTTAACTCAGCACCCTGAGCTTGCCAGGCAGGCGCTTGTTCTACTGAGCTATCTCCCCAGCCCATGAAAGGAGCACTTTATAACTGAATAGATAATCATGTTGAAATATATTTTATTACTATAGAACTGTATTAATTCCCCAAGATGTTCCTATGATAATTTGGGAAGTCATATAAAAATCCAAGAAAATGTTTAGAGAAATGTAGTTTTTAAAAAGCATTTTTTATGATATTCTATGAAATTGAATGATTAATATTTTAAACTGATAGCCCAAGTAATACTTAAAAGGAAACAAAAATGTGATTTTACACATGTATGTCATGAGTTAATAGATACTACATTAGAAAGGACAACAATGTGTTTTTCTTTTTTTTTCTCTTCTTCTTCTTTTTTTTTTTTTTTGGCGGAACCTGGAATTGAACTCAGGCCCTGTTCTTGCCAGGGAAGCATTTATTCTACTGAGCCATCTCCCCAGCCCAACAATGTGTTTTTCTATTTAAAATAGAAGTATAGATATTTAAAATAGTAATGGGCAATATCTTGCTTTCAAAGTAATTAAAGAATGACGATAAATTTTAGTAGAAGGCCTAAACATTGCCTTTCTTGGATGTTATAAATTACCGTTGCAGAATGAAGAACATGAAGCATTCAAGTATGAACTCATTTTAATAATGTTCAGCCTATTGATTAGATAAATACAGGATTACCACTGAAACCTATCAAAAAGCACCCAACCTTTACAATTTATACTTCTTTTCCAATATAACATCAGAAATGACAAATGTGCTTTTGAAATACTAACATTCTCACACATTATGATCTAGCTTAGGTCAAGCTGTGTAGCAAGAAACAAATGTATCTCTGTAATGCCACTTTGAAAAATGTGTAGAAGAAATATGATAAAAGTTATTCAGCAACTTCTTTTCTTTTCATTCTTTCTTTCTTTTTTTTTTTTTTTTTTTTTGCAGTTTCTGGGTCATTTGTTTGTTCTTCGAAAATTTCAGGACTAAGACACATATTCATCATTTCTTTTGTTTGTTTAAAAATATAATGTTGGAATGCCTTTTGCTTTAACGGTTTAATTTATATCATAAATGATGATGGAAAATCCCATACTCCTTATCATTTTCCACAGCCTCTACATTTCTGCCACTGAGCTGAATGTAATGGATGATGTACCAGTATTTTGGGTTAGTAGTCTAAGAAAAGAGGTCAATGATGCTAGCTTTCTATTTCCATAGTGCTCTTATTTCAATACATGCCTGTTGTATTTTTAACATGAAGAATATGGAATAAGCTCAACTCATGTATAAAATAAATTGGATAAATTTAGCTAACTCATAAAATTTATCTTTGCTGTCCAAGTTATCCTTTTCTCATATGATTTATAAAGAATAATGTACTTTGGAAGATGAATTTTGTCCCCCAAAATTCACGTATGGAGAAACTTTAAACCTCAGTTGCTAAGAATGTGAGTGTGTTTAGAGACAGGTCTTTTTAAAAGGTAATTAATTTAACATAAATTTGTTAGATTAGGCCCTAATCTAGATTGATTTCATTTTATGAAGATATTACGACCCAGAAACAGACTTTGTGTCTCAAAGCATAGGGAAAATGTCTTTTAAAGAAACCAGCCAAATGCAAGCCAAGGAGAGAGGTTGCAGAAGGCTAAACAACCTGTCGGATCTATAAACCTGCCAATGCTTTCATTTAGGACTGATTTCATTTGCTACCAATGGTAGAAACTGAATTATGAAGAACTTCAGAATGAACCTTCTAACTTAGCAAAATTGAACTTGCCTAACAAATTCTTTACATTGTTAAATGTGATAGTACCCATAAAACATAATTTGATCACATATATTTCAAATTTGTTCAGCACCTGGGATTAAACCCAGATCCTTCACAGCAGGCTGAACCCACTGACTTTCCAATGCAACTCAAGTTTTCTTTTTCTTTGTTCATTAAAATATTTATTGAGACTGGCTTTTATTAATTTGCCCAGACCACATTGAGCTTGCCATCCTTTTCCACTAGCCTCCAAGAGTGCTGAATTAGACACACGTGCCAACATGTAAGTGTCAAATTTTATGTTTTTATTCTAATGCTTTCAGGCTCTTACTGTAGTTCTGTCACAAAGAAATTAAATGTTCTAAAAGTTTTGATAATTGAGTTTCATATAATTATAACAATTATATTTGCCTTTCTATGAACTCTGATATTTTATACAGTGATTATTCAACACTGTACTTGCTTTAGGTTATATTTTGCAGACAGTATTAAAAATCTGCCTACCTAGGGATATAGCTCAGCAGCGCAGGGCCTGCCTAGCAAGTGCAAGGTTGAATTCGATTGCTGGTACAAAACAAATGCCCATGCTGAGATCTATTTTACCAAAGTACTATTTTTTGGTAGGAAAATGTAATATGAAAACCTGAAGTTCCAGTTTATATAAAAAGTAGACTGCTTATACAAAAATATGGTAAGTTGTCCCTAAAAATTTGTTTAACTCTAATTCATTATAGGAAAAAATTTATCCTCAGTAGTAGAACAGGCAAATAAAAATGATAAAAGTAAAAAATAGAAAACCCCATTCAGCTTTAAGATTCTTCAATGATCATGGATCACCTGTTAAGTTTGGACACATCATTTTTGTATGTAACTACAAATGTTTTCTCTTTTAATAAAGCTGGAATTTGGAAGCAATTTACTTGGTTATATGCATTGTTCGGTTTTAAACTACATTGACTAATGTTCTTACTTAATTAGGTCAATCTGAGACCTTATTTTGCAAAGGGATGCATGAAAATGTTGGACCTTTGCTGCTTTCTAGTGCTAAGGTGATCACCGGCAGAGACAAAGCACTGATGACAGACGTGATCTCACAAGACCGTGACACAGACAGGGATGCCAATGCCCATGGTTAGCTTCCAAGAGGTGAGAGAGAGAGAAACCATGCATTGCCACTACTGGTACACCTGTCACCGCTAAAATAGTAGGCTTCTTTTTCTTTGAACAGCTGCTGCTCTTAGGCAGCTACTGTGTGCTGTGCTTTGGATTAGATCTTTCATATGCTAACATAAACTTCTGTATGTTCGGAACAGTACATTTATTTTAGGATTGTGTATGGGAGTGGCATCATATTGTAAAGATCTTCAGATTGTCTTTTGTAGAAAAAATTGAAAGTACAGATAACTTCTCTGTCTCTGCCCACCTCCAACCGTCCCTCACTGTTTTACATGTGTTATGACTGATAAACCTGGTCATAAGAACATAACTCAAACTCCTATTTTAAATTGATGTTTGCTTGTTGGTTTGTGTATTCTATTGGTTTTGAAAATTACAAAATATAGGTTATATTGCGATATCTTATGGACTAGGTTAAATTCCAAGGAAATCTTCTGAGCTCCACCTGTTGATTGCTCATTTCTATCTGGTCTATGAAAATATCTGATAGTCTTAATGTTGCTATACTATTTTCCATAAAGGCATATAAAGTGAATCATCTATGTGTAACCTTCTCAGATAGCTCTCTGTCGCCTCATATATGCGTTTGACTTTCCTCCATGTCTTTTCATGCTTTGATATTTTATTTATTTTTATTATTAAGTAATATTTTCTGAATGTCCAAACATTCATTTATTTGTTCACCTACAGAAGAAACCTTAGTTACATCCATATCTTGTATGCAAATATGTACAGATCTGATATAAATATTTGTCTCCAACCATTTGAGTGGAGATGTTGTCAACTGATTTGTGTAAATACTAAAAAATAAAACAGCTAGATTGTATTGTAAGATTATGCTCAGTTTTGGGAGGTGATGGAAACCATTATTAAAACCATTATCTGAGAAAGATTTAAAATTAATGAATTGAGGTTCTATGTTTACTTGTGAATCTGTCCCAAGCCTAGTCCCCGTGTCTGGAGATGCATGTTGGGCTCATAGTAAGTGAACCTGTAGGAGTCACTGGTCCTGGCTGAGGCCTGTTGTGGCCTGTGGTGCTCTGATGCTTCAAAGAACGAGGCAATGGCACAGGTAAGGACACTGATTCCAAGCCCAATTATTTAGACAGAAATTCTGTCTGCAGGCATCTCATTCCTGCAGTGAATGTCAACCTGGAGATAAGATAGTTGTAATTAGAAGGAGTTACTGCTTAGTTAAGTCTTTGTACTGACTCCCAAGGTCCTGCGTAGTTTTCCATGCTTTGCTTAATGTTTCCCTCCTTTGTCTGAAAACCAAATAAATATGCCACTCAGAGACGTTCATTGTCTCAGCCCCCAGAGAATCTCAAATTCAGCTAGAGAGTTTGATTCTCTGGGAGTGCTAAAATCAGACTACTTCTCTCTTTTTTCCAATCTTCAACATCCACTCATTTGGAAGTTGCAGGCCAGATCAGTTTGTAATAAGAAGAAACTGTACAATTGTACATGAAATTGGCTGTGTCACTGAGCCATTCATTCAGAAAATAATAAACCCTTTTTTTCCATAGCTTAGTAATTCTTTGGTGATATCAATATTTCACTTCCAAAAGATATGTAGCAGTATCTCATTGTTTCAATATTTAATTCCTTAATGATCATATGCCCAGCAATTTTTATAAAGTGAGTTTTCTTCCTTATATCTTATTTATCTATCTGTATATTAGGGGCTTTGCTCATTGTTAATTATATTTTCTTCACTTCTATTTTAATGCCTCTTGGTATATTATGTATAATAATTCATCAGCTATGTATTTTGCAGATATTTTCTCAAAAATTGTGACTTCTATTAGGAGGCTTTTGATGGTTTCTCGTGAAAAGCAGCAGATTTGAATTTGAATTTTGAAAGTATTTCTTTCATTATGAATATATTTGTTACCATCATTAAAAAATAATTCTCATATTAGAGCCACCTAGAATTTATTCTATGATTCTGCCTTGAGTTTTATAGTTGTATATTATTGCCTAATTTTTGACAAGTAAGTGAATAATTGAATTTTATGGAAGATATGAATTTCTTTTTACTTTTTGAGGTGTGTATACAATTTTGTTTTGGCAATATCATTTGGTGAAAAAGACTTCTCTGTATTATGCTTTCTCCAGTGGCAAATATCATTTGATTATGTAGATCAGCTTTTCTGATTTCTGTAGTGATCCACAGAACTACTAGTATTAGTTAATTCTAACATCACACCATTTTGACTACTTAAGATTTATAATACATATTGAAGTTGGGTAATTATAGTCCTGTTTGTTTTCTTCAGTATTATTTTAACTTGTCTGGATCTTTTGCCTCGCTATAGAAAATTTAAATCA
>NW_004524644.1:13485485-13486410 GCF_000260255.1 Octodon degus
CACCCTCATTTCTTCCTTCTCAGTATGTCAGACTCTCATTCTGCCTTATTTTCATTGCATTAACTAAGATTTACAGTATCATTTAGAAATGGGATAAGGAGAGATTGGGGAAAGTGATGACATTAGTATCACCAGTGGGATGCAGTGTTGATAGCTTGGAATGTGACATGGATATGGTTTGATAAGAAGCTACTTTTTCCTAGAAGCATGTGTCAAATGAATATGTAACAGAACCTATTAAGGATGTTTAGGTACTGTTTTTCCAAGTCAGTGGTCTCTAGTATACCTAAGAAGAGTTTAAATTAGCAAGTTAAAGACTGGGATATAACTTAAAAGCACAGCACCTGCCTGGCAAGCACAAGGTCTAGAATTTGATTCCTGGCACCAAAATGATATCCCAGTGAAACAAATATAATAGCCCTGAGATATTTTGCACTCAAAACTCTATAAGAGAGGTCCTCACACACGTAAGACAGGTACCCACATCGTATACTGCAATTACAAACAAATGCGATTTCAAAAATATAAATTTAAAACATGTAGAATTTAATTTGAACATAATCATCTTATTTCTTGAATGGCAAATCATATTAGATGTAATGTCTACAGATACTACATATACCAGATAACAAAGTTAGACAGCTAATGATTTTTAGCTCATGATTATTTATTTCCATATTGAAATATGCGAGCTATCACGTGTAAGACGAAATTTTGCTTTGTTTATGATTTAAAAGCTGATGGTACAATCCTTATAAAATATAAAACTTAGAATATTTCATTATTGAGTTATGAATATTATCATTGTTTGTACTATTAGCATCTGACATTAAATCTTTGTGTGAAGAAATAGTCGATGGTTTATTTCTTGATGTATGTATATTTGTACCTTTATATATTTATTATTATTTTTTTATTTCTTTTC
>NW_004524644.1:13495433-13496410 GCF_000260255.1 Octodon degus
TGTTAATTTATTTCATTTATTTATTTAATTATTTATTTATTGCATGTAGTGCAGTCTACAGGGTCTCGCTACGTAGATCAGACTTGTAGTGATCGGCCTGTGTCCAGCCTCCCAAGATCTGGGAATACAGATGTGCGCCACCTTGTCCAGCCTCACTCGTTGTCTCAGCATGCCCTCCCTGGGACGGAGACAGGCACAGCACGATGGGGATCCGTCCCCTACTGCTGCGCTCTACCAAATCAGGCACTTTACTCCGATGATCGATTTGGCTGATCCTATTTCATGGTATTTTAAATGGAAAAGGTTTATATAAAAAACAAGTAATTTTATCTAGACTTGAAACAATTAGTTCATGAAATATTTTCAGAATGGCTTAGATTTTTTGAAGGTTAACCAAGGATGTATGAGATACTAATATCCTGTACAGATTTTAGAATTTTAGTTGTAAATTTCACAAATGCCAACCTTTTCATTTTATATTTTATTTATGTGGACGATTAGACTTCACTCAACACTTTGAAGGACGCACCCACAAAGCTTTTAAAATACTGAAAAATTTATCTGAAAATTTATTTTATAAATGACTTAAGTATTTTTACAGATAATAACATTCCTGCTGATATGAACTAATTTCTGGGAAATTCATAGTCTTCAAGTCACCACAGAAAATTGAAAAATATAGGCATAATTAGGCAGTAAAATGTCAAATGTCCAAATCAGCATTTGCAAAACTTAGTGGTTTCTCTTCTCATACTAAATAATTTATGTAACTGTGAAAAATATCTGGTGGCTATGGAAGTCTAATTTTTTTCTCAGTTTTGGTAGTTTAGACAGGAGCAGATTCATGTGGGTGAAGTATTATGTAGCAGAAAAACACTTGGCTTATATCAGCATTTCAGAAAGCATAAGACAATTTTCAGGGCCCTCAATGAAATATTAAGGTTTGAAATGTATACTTCTGGGCATGGGGCACAGTC
>NW_004524644.1:13497185-13498522 GCF_000260255.1 Octodon degus
AAGAGGTGGCTAGATAGCTCAGCAGATTAAAGCACCTGCTTAGGAAGACACAGGGTGGGGTTCATTTCCCTGCCTGCAGAGCCAGCCCCGGCCCTGGAGCATGCTGAGATGGTGGTTGAGACCGGGCCTGGTGGCATGCACCTGTAATCCTTGAGAGGCTGAAAACAGGAAGAGTTCAATCCCTGGTACTGCAAAAAATAAAAATAAAATAAAATAATTATTGGGCCATGTGGGAGCTGAAGGACACATAGCCCTCACACATCTCAAGCTGCATATATGATCGCATTTAAGCTCTAATACCTCTAACAAGATACCCTGAAGGCCAGTCCAACAAAAGCTACTCAAACACTATATATATATATCTTCCCTCAAGCACCATACATTGAATATTGTTTATATCTTTAACCACTTTAATATATATTGGAAGCTTTGAAGTAAAGATATCACTAGTCTTCTGTGGCTACTGCGTGTACATGGAAAGAGAGCCCCTGGGTCCTATGAGATATATATTGTTTCACCAAAAGGTGCCAAGACTCTGAAGCCTCCTCCTCTCACTGCCGTGGCCTAGGCATAATGGCTGTTGTTCACCATCAAGCTACTCTTCTCATCCTCCACATGCAGCTGATCATTCATTACACACAGAAAACTTCCTGCTTACCACTGAACTTACACTCTCCACAAGACTGGCAATCAAACTATGGTTCTTTGATGGGAAATGTCTGCCTGCAGAAGAGCCAGGTCTAGTAGAAATAGCACTGATTCATCATGATGAAATCCTATGGTCTGTGTCTTCTGATGGTCTATAAAACTAGCTAGAAAAGATATGTTTTTTATCAAGATAAAACATAACAGGCTAATACATACAGAACTCTATCTTATAGATGAGTGGGCCAAGTGTAATAATCTGATTGTATGACCATAACTTGAGATTATATTACTAAACAAAATTAACTGAAACACTTCCATGATACTAAATTCATTTAGGGGTCATATCTTGAATCTCTTTTCCTATCTTTGACCGTCTAACAAATGACTGGAGCTTTTGGCAAAGTCTGAATATGAAATAATAAACACTATTTTTCTCAATGACTAAATCTTTACCTTCATATGCACATCTTACAAAAAAATAAGCAAATAATTAAAGATAATAAAATACATAAGCTACTACTTCTATGCTGGCCCAGAGGGATTGTGTTCAAAATCTGCCATGATAATTGAAGCATTTGATGGGTTAGAGCACATGCACATGCATATGTATTTAACCTAATAGGAACCGTGGCTACTTTTGAGATGCTCACTATTTGCTAATCAAGGTAGCATGTCCAGTGAAATCCTCT
>NW_004524644.1:13502577-13504232 GCF_000260255.1 Octodon degus
CCTTGTGCTGAATTTCTGTAATCTTGACTATTATATGTCTCAGTGTGTTTTTCATTGGGTTGAGGTTACTTGGCATTCTGTATGCTTTGGTTACCCGATTGCCCGATGTTTTTCTCATATTTGGGAAGTTTTCTGCTATTACTTCTGCCCATATTTTTTAATGTCATTTGTATTGACTCGTTCTTTCTCATTGATGCCTATGAATCTCACATTGTTCATCTTTGCATCATCTTGCAGGTGATGGATTATTCTTTCATGCATGCTAGTTGTTCTTAAGAGATCCTTTCTTACCTTTTCACTAGCTACACCAGCATCTTCAAGTTCTGAAACTTTGTGTTCACTTTCTCTTTAAATGGTTTTGCAAGCTTGTGATTGAGATTTCAATTTCTTCTATATCTCCTTGACTCTGCTTCATGTGATCTATTTCTTTCCTGTATTGCTCATTCAAGGAATCCATCATTTTTCTAATCTCCTCTATTTTTTTAATCAATGTCTTGTTTAGAAGCAGTTATTAAATTCTTTTACTGCAATGTTTTTTTCAGATTGGGTTTCCTTCCTGTTTCTGTAGTTCATTCTTTACTTCAGATGCTATGAGTTCTGAGAATTCTTTTTTTATTTCCGAAAAGAATTCCTCTCTGAGTTCCTCTATAACTTTCTGCTGTTGCTTATTTACTATCAATGCTATTAATTCATACATTTGAGCTGAGCTAGTGTCCTCTGCACTTGTTCTGGGTGGACATTGGGTTTCCTCCATATGTTTCTGCATTTGATTCTTTAATGCAGATGTTATTAATTCAGGGATTTCTTTTTTTATTTCTGATCTGAGTTCCTCTATACCTTTCTTCAGCTGTTTCTTTCTTTCAGATGCCGTTGATTCTTTGCTTTCAGCTGTGTGATTCCCAATTTGTTCTGTGTTAGTGTCCTCTGCACTTGTTAAGGGTGTGCTTGTGTTCTGAGATTACATTTTGTTTCTTCTCCTCATTTTATGTGGCACTGTCTTCTGACCTTTGTTGTAGATCTTCATTGTAGTTATAACCTTAGCACCTACTGAAGTTAAGGTGCAGATCTACAAAGTTTTGATTTATCGAGCTGTGCTTGGCTTGGGTCTGGCTGATGTGCTCAGCTCCTTCCTGCTGCAGCCCTTGAGAGTGAACCTGTTGTGCCCCTCTGGCAAGATGTTGTGCTCTTGGACTAGCTGGGTGGTTCTCTCCCCTACACTCTCTGCATTGATGGCAGCTGTAGGTTTTCACCCATGCCTGTATGTCAGGCCTCAGCTGAGTCTGGAGGGGACAAGCTGGGTTAGGGGGGAGGGGCAACTCTCCCACACACTCACTGACCCTGGGCTAGGACTGGGTTTTGGGGTTCCTGGAACCCTACAGAAATTCCTACTGGGCGGGCAGGGTGGGGGCAGGTGCTGCAGAGTGGTGGGGGGAGTCCCAAGGGGGTGGAATAGGGTCTGACCCATGCTGCACCTGGGCTGCTACCTGTAGGTTCGGCCTGCGCAGGGTAGCAGGAAGCTCTCCCACACACTCACCAGGCCTGGGCTAGGACTGGGTCTCAATGATTGTAGAATAATAGAAAATAAATCACTGTGGACTGAATGACAAGCATGTTTGTGTCTCACCCAGGTGGCTAATATGTTGAACTTGGTTGGA
>NW_004524644.1:13506092-13508783 GCF_000260255.1 Octodon degus
CTGAGAAGTTGGAAACCACATGTCAGTTGTCATTCTAAAGTTACTGGTCCTATGCATTTTAGCTAGCAAATTATTTCTATAAATAAATGTTGTCTTCTTCCTGCAAAAGCACATTTATAAGAAATCACAAATAGACTATGCCTACATTTAATATTTGTGTTTAGTATTTCAAAATGCACTGTATTTCCAAACAGTCACTTCAGGTTTGTGCTTGTAATCAGGAGTTTAGGAAGGCAGATGCTCTTTCTGTTCAGTAAGAATATAATTGACAGTTAACTTGAAATCTTGCGTTTATCCTGATCGTTTTCACGATCTGCACTGATAATGAGGACAAGTACAGCAATGCCAATTACCTGGTACTTGCAGAAGAAGCATAGCAAGGATTGGAAAACTTGAAAAATATGGATTTAGTGGCAAAAATGTTCACTGAGTAGCCTTCACTTAAAAAGATCAATGGAAGTCATAAGTGAAGTGTGTGAAGAAGAGCTCTTTGAACTGTATCTATGGCTCAGAATTAAAATTATTCCTTTCTGTGCTGACATAGATAATTGGAAAAAAAAAGGTATTCTAAACAGCAGACCCCTGAAATCATGTCATTTTTCTTTTCTTTAGCAGGCAACTCTGAAACAGGTACGTTCAGTGAAAACAAATACACAAACTAGAAGAGAGAAATAATTTAGCAAATGATAACTATCAGATATGGTGACAGATCCTTGTTGTCAGGAAGACGTCACTTGTGTTTCTTAGAGTTTCCTTTAATCTTAATCCCAGTGAAGTGGGAAAGAACAATTTTCTATAGATGTTTTCAAGCAACATTTCCAACAATATTCCTATCATGAATTTTGTTCTGAAACTTTCAGGTATGCATTAATATTCATTTACACATGGATAAAATAATTACACAGCAAATGCATTTTTATATTTTTCAAAAGTAATAACATATCAATAGTTCTTTTAACAGAAAAACAATTCAAATCTTTGGGAGTCTACTACTACTAACATTGAAGATTATTTACATACAATCTACAAATGGGATGCTTTCAATAACACAGAAGTAAATTCAGGGCTGATGAAATAATTCAGCAGATTAAGTACCAGCTTAGGCAAGCACAGGGACCAGGGATTGATCTCTGGTACCATATGCCACACTGGCTCCACCCCTGGGTGTGCTGAGCTAGTCACTGAGATGGGGCATAGTGGTGCACCCTTGTTATCCCAGCACCAGGGAGGCTGAAAACAGGAAGATCACAACATGTTCAAGCTGTGTAGAGAGACACTGTTCCAAATGCATTTAAAGAAATAACTGCAAAATAATATTACTGATAAAATAATTTAATATTACTGATAAAATAAATTTATTTTAAATATAAATCATAGGGCTGGCCAAATAGCTCAGCAGGTTAAAGCATCTGCAAGCAGGAGCAGGAGCTGGGGGTTCAATCCCCGTGCCTGCCATGCCAGTCCCACCCCAGGAGCATGCTGAGACAGCCATTGAGACTGGGCGTGGTGGTGTGCTCCTGTAATCCCAGCTCTCGGAAAGCTGTAAACAGGTGGATCACTATGAATCTGATCTAGTAATGAGAACACCCTGTAGACCCTTCCCTAAAATACAAAAAAATAAATAAAGAAATGTAAATCATTAAGAAATGTATCTTATTAGCTGCAGTAGATATTTTATTAGCAATAGTAATATTAGTAGTCCTTATTTTATGAGCAGTAGTATGAACATTAGCAGTAGTATGATCTCACTTAAGAGGAAAACCTATGCATAAGGGATATGTTTATCTTTCTGCAGCATAATCTTAGCTATGCATTTAATCTTTGAAAAGTCCCTACAGACTAATTTAGCCACAGCCTATCATATACACATTTTTGTTTACTCAACCTTGACCCACAGGAGGTTTTGCACTCAATGACTATGGTCATGGAGCTCAGTAAGATTCAAAGATGTAGAAAGAGGCATAGAGGCAGATATAGCTATATAAGAATACATACATATGTCTCAACCAGTCAGATTTTATGCATATTTTATGCTTCCATATGCAACTTTTCTGGGCTCAAATGTTCTCCCAAATCTTTAATCTTATATAGTAGAGTTCTAAGTTTAAAATTTCAGCTTAAATCTCACCAATTTCATCAAAGCTTTGCCTGACCATTTTGACTAATATTACTTATTTTTCAAACTTTCTGACATGTATAAACTATCAGTTCTTAAATTTATAAACATAATGCTGTATTGTTTCTACTTGTACCATGTGTAAATACAACCTAAAATAGATAGTTTAGTGAATCAAATCTTAAGGAAGTTTAAAGTGCATATATAGGATTTATACTGGGAAGGATTCTACAGAAGTGAACAGCAGACAGTGTTTAGGGTTCTAGATATTTATAGGTGATCAACACCAGGCCAAATCTGAGCAACAGATTGTTTCTGAAGTGGACTACCATAGAAATGTAGAAAAATATTCTACGTATGTGACAGAATACCCTCAAAATAAACATGAAGTTTTCAAAATTTTGTTTTACTTTTTTACTTTGTTTCAGAATAAGAGTAAGCGAGGCACAAGTAGTAGTCATGTGGTGATACCACAGATGCGTGTGTGTTGGGAATGAGGTGGCTGGCCCTACCTCTGACATTTACTCATAAAGATATGCACTGTAAATGAGCTGCCAGGTTTGGGATTATGCACA
>NW_004524644.1:13511538-13512733 GCF_000260255.1 Octodon degus
TCCTTAGGCACACTCTACATCATTGATCACTTTCCTCAAAGGCCCTATAATCTCCTTGATCAGAAAATTTGGGACATAACTGAGTTAAATGATATTACAGTACAGGTTCTCCTATGCCCTGAGTCTTCACTGACCTTGAAAGACTAGGGACAAATTGTTGGCTGTCCTTGCAGCCCTTCTTTTTCTGTAATTTTTGGTCTGCAAACTTAAGTTGTTAACCCTCCAGAAGAGCTTATTATTATTACACTACAACATAGGCAGGTGAGCTTAAGCTCATTATCTGTCTGAATATCAAACATCTTAGGCATAACATGGAAGGAGTATTTTTCATCAAGTATTGATATGTTAAATTTTAAGTCCACAGAATACAAAGAATAATAAAATAAAATAATTAAAATAGAAGTAAACAATTACATAGTTTTACACAAAAATTTAGAAATCCAACCATATACAGCATTGTAGCAGAACAGTCCTATGACATTTTTTTCTTGTCTCTTGTTTTCATTTATTACACCTTTTTTAAAAAAACAGACATTTACTTGAGAGACAGTATAGCAGTAATTAGTATGACATAACAAGCAGTACCTATTTAGAAGACCAGAATGACAGGCATTGAAGCATGATCCTAGTGTCACACTTTGCTATCTTCAGTGCAGTTTCTTAGTTCACAGGTATCAGCATATCTGGTTAGTCAACTTGAGAATCTCACCAAGTAACTGCTAGTTTCAGAAACCTGCTAAAGATTCTCAGGATCATTTCATTGAGCATCTTTTGCATATATTTAATACTTTCATAAATGAAGATGAAGTATTAAATGGTTTTAACATAAATCAAAAAAATAAACATAGAAATTTAAGTGTTGATAAAATATATCTCAGTGTAGATTGATTACTATTAAACTATTCTTGTGAAAAGAATTATTTTGAAAGTAAAAACAATAGAAAAGGGCAGTAAAAGGAAAATAAGCAGACACAGTTTTGTTTGTCTAAGTCAAAAGATTTCTTCCTTGAAATGTATTTTTTTCTTTTGTATTTTAGGGAAAAATCTACAGGGTGTTCAGTGTCTCACTACTACATGGGACACTTAGTGATCTACCTGTTTACAGCCTCCCAAGAGTTGGAATTACAGGCATGCACCATAACCCCCAGTCTCAATTGCCATATCAGTGTGCCTTGGATTTGGGCCAGTATGGCAG
>NW_004524645.1:0-595 GCF_000260255.1 Octodon degus
AACAAACACACTGAGAGGGAAATTAGAGAAACAATACCTTTTACAATAGCACCGCGGAAAATGAAATACCTTGGAATTAATCTAACTAAAGAAGTCAAAGTTCTTTTCAAGGAAAATTACAGTACTCTGACAAGAGATAGTAGAGGATTTCAGAAAATGGAAAGATATTCCATGCTCCTGGATAGGAAGAACGAAGATTGTGAAGATGGCCATACTCCCAAAATTGCTGTACAGATTTAATGCAATCCCTATCAAACTTACCAGCAACATAACTCACAGACCTAGTAAAATTGTTCCTAAAAGTTATTTGGAACCAGAAAAGACCTAGAATAGCAAAAGCAATCCTGGGCAACAAAGACAAGGCAGGAGGCATTACAATTCCCGAATTGAAATTATACTACAGGGCTACTGTGATAAAATCAGCATGGTATTGGCAACAAAATAACCTGAGTATCAATGGAATAGATTAGAAGATGCTGAAGCCTCTACGAACACATGCAGCCACCTTATCTTTGACAAAGGGGCCAAACATGCTTACTGGAAGTAAGACAGCCTCTTTAACAAATGGTGCTGGAAAAACTGGCTCTGTACATGC
>NW_004524645.1:2364-4182 GCF_000260255.1 Octodon degus
AGGAATGCAGATGAATGACCATTTTGTGTCTGTGTATTCAAAATGGTTAGGATAGATATATAGCTACATTCTCTTAATTCAATGAATAGAGGGATTTGTTCTAATAGGGTTTGTAAAAAGGATATCATGTCTGCATCTTGTACAACAAATAACCACTAGGAAGACAGTATGCAATGTGTTAAGTATTGAAACTGTCCTACTAATTTGATTTCAAACTGTCACATTGCTATTTGTTTCTCAATAAAATTATGGAAAAAATAAAGTTCATAAAGTAAAATAAACCCAAAAAAAAACAGGCATGAAAGTGTGAACAGAAGCCTCCCGAGGAATACCTCTGGTTCTTCCCAGCCTCCAGCCTCCATCACTTCCTCCTGTGTCTACGGTCTCCTTCACCCCGCCTGGTCTGCGACACACGTGTCTGGCAGGCCTGCTTCTCTCAGGAGCCCCCACCCAGACGCATTGATCCATGAAGCAAGAGGAAGAGGCAGAGCAGGAGAGGTCCTATGTGCCCCTGGAGTCTGGGTCAGGAGAAAAGGCACAAGAAGAAGGAATGGAATTGGAAGGAAGAAAATTCATTCCAGAGACAAAGTAGTTCCCCTCTTCTGTTATAGCTATTCCTCTGGCAATATAAACTCTCCCACTTTCATCTGCTCTTTGTGACATGGAAGACAGGGTGGGATAAGTGGCTTCGTGGCTGCATTGGGACCTTCTCAGCCATGAATCTTCACTCAGGACTCAGGGAATACACATTAACCAGTGCACTTAAGGACAGCTGATTGCCCCCCAACCCCGACCTGAGAGGAGCTGCCTAAACTTTTCTGCTGTCTCCCTCCTTACTAACTTTGAGGATGCCAGTGAATACCTGGACTAGGAGGTAGGGGTCCATGGAATTCGAACTGAATTTATCAATGAGAAAGGCGTCAAACACACAGCTACATACTTGCCTTAGGTTGCTAAGGAACAAGACTGGGATCAGATCCAGACAATAGATTTCTTACTCAGGAAAGGTGGCTTTAAGGATCCAATTACCAGTGGGATAATGATCAAACTCACCAGGTACCAAAGTGAGAAGGTGACAATAAGTTATGCAGGGTATATTGCTTCTCGACAGCAGTTTCTAGAATGGCACTCTTCATGCCCAGCCCCTCTACAATCATTACTCCTGACACAAGGCTGCATGGTCAGTCCCACCCCCCTGTAGCCACTAATGGCTATGACATCATTGCAGCAGATGCCTCTTCTTTCTGGTCCAGTTATTCTATTACTGCACCATTTTATGATGCTAGCTTCTGTTGCCAAGTCTGCCTGCCACTGACCGAGGGGGTGTGCGGTTACACTGAATGACACAGAACTTGAGGGGCCCAAGACTTACCTCAGCCTTCCCTCAGTATGGGGTTCCACTGGATTGGGGCTTCTCCATGACTAGTGAGAATTGCTGTGTGGGTGCTGAAGACCCTGCTCTGGTGATTTGCCACATGTGTGTCGGCCACACACTGGAATTAGAGTTGATCTGTGGAGGTTTAACCCCCACACACCCACAGCCTCCCAGATTAAATAGGTGTATTCCCCTAGCAGTCTGGGCAATGGAGACCAACAAGAAACATTTTTAGGTAGTTTTAAATTCCTTTTTTTAAACTTCCAGAGTATTGCACACAAAGGGTTGATCACAACTTCCATGCTTCAGAAGTGGACGCCATGTTAGGGTTGAGCACAGGCACCATGAATCCTTTGAGATCCTGGACAGAGATCCACACCAGAAGCCTGTGGATGGTGTTGCAGATCTCACTCAATGAGCCACGAAGGTTTAACATTCTCAAC
>NW_004524645.1:4551-5987 GCF_000260255.1 Octodon degus
AAGTAGGAAGACTGGTGATCTTTCTGTCCCTGATAAGACTCGAAAGAAAAGCTATTTAATTAAACAAGGTAAATCTTTATCTTGCCTGTCATGCTGGGAGTTGTAAAACCACCAGAGCATAGTTCCAAATTGTTTGATTTTTTTCTGGGTCATTTAAACTTCCATGTGACATTTCCTTTCACATCATTTTCTCTCTCTTGACTCTTCACTCATGTGGTAGCAAAGATCATAGAACTGGGGGACTTGGCAGAGGCTTTGCATGCTGTGTCTCAGGCACTACTAGTGACACAGGAAGAGATGGCCAGCTGAAGAAAGGGTCCTGGGATAGTACACTGGTTCTCCAAAACATGCTTGGAGAACTAGTGGATTGGGTGTCAACCCAGTAAACACATTTTAATTTTTTACTTTGTGTGTTGTTGGTGTGGCTTTCCAGGATGGGCATTGCTTCAAGTTTAAAGATCTTTGGAGCTTTCTTCCAGGAAGTGGGGGGTAGAGCACAGTATAAGAAGGCAATGCCCTCTAGTTCCTGGAAGGATTGGTCAGAGGGAGCAGCTTTGTGCTGCTGGCAGGACTGGGGTATGAAAGAAGACTTGGGTGACATCAGGGTGCCCAGGCTATGCCCCCCTCATTGCCGACCTGGGGGTTTCCATGGCCTACTACAATGCCCCTGCAGTGCAGATGAAGATGAAGGGGTCATCTCATGATGTCCTGCTGAGGATAATAAATGTCTTGTTATGGATGTTACAATAGTTACTCTTAGGTGCCATGGATTGATGTCAGGGTGGTCAGCTCTGGCCTAAACCACCCACTCCAATTTGTACAACAGTATTGATACATAGGGCTACACTCGTTACTGTTCAAGTGTTCTATGTTTAAAGTTCTGTTTGATTTCTAAAGATTTTTAAAAAGAAAAAAAAAATTGGTGCTAAGCTTTCACTCCTGAGCATGCTCAGTGAGACTCGTCATGCAAGCATTTAGTGTCAGGTTCCTCAAGCCTATTTTTCTTGTAGAAATGTTGCCCTATTTGTCTTCCCCCATGTATAGTATTTGGTTTTACTTTATTTTATTTTGAGGGTAGGGTAGGGCAGGATACCTGCCATTTAAGAAAATAAAATTTTAAGTCTCCAAAATGGGAAATCAGTGCACAAGAATAGGGCTGGTGACACCCGGCATCACACTGAAGTAGGCTCAGAGGCTTTGGAGTGAAGAAGCCTTACTGCCTGCACACTCATGTTCCTAACAAATCTGGCAGTGGAGCTGCATGAGCTCCTCCTGTCTTGTCAGGTGGCTCAGAAGTCAGCCAAGGGAAGCTACATGGGACCCAGCAGAATCCACCCTGACCAGAGCCTGTCAGGAAGAAGTCTGGAAGCGTGTGGTCATAGTGCCCTCAGAGAATCAGGAGGTTGCGCTCAGGAAAAATACCTGGTCTGCATCAT
>NW_004524645.1:6087-6924 GCF_000260255.1 Octodon degus
TTTGGAGTGAAGAAGCCTTACTCCCTGCACACTCATGTTCCTAACAAATCTGGCAGTGGAGCTGCATGAGCTCCTCCTGTCTTGTCAGGTGGCTCAGAAGTCAGCCAAGGGAAGCTACATGGGACCTAGCAGAATCCACCCTGACCAGAGCCTGTCAGGAAGAAGTCTGGAAGCGTGTGGTCATAGTGCCCTCAGAGAATCAGGAGGTTGTGCTCAGGAAAAATACCTGGTTTGCATCATCCACATGGCGCTTTGCACAGGGAGGTGGCAGCTCCGAGCTGGATCAGATCTATCTTCCACCTGCTTGACCAAAGCAGTAATGAGGGTGGCTGGTACATGCCACCGTCTGGGAGGGAGAGTGAAGGAGGTGCTTCCTGCCCATTGCTTCCTCTGTTCTTGGGCCACTGAACAGTAGGTAACCACTGTTGTAAGGAACCAGCCCATCTTTCTGGCTGGATTCCAAGTATGTTTCATCCCTAATTGTGAGTGCCTTTTGGTCTGAAAAGTTGGCTTTTCTCATAATACTCACAGCTAGGACATTTTCCCTGTAATTATGAATTGTCCTTGTTTTACATCAACTAAGAGTGTCTTTAATCACTAGTTTTGTCAGGGTTGGATTGTTTCCACTGTGAGGTCCTTAAAACTTTTTCTCTGCATAATATTGAAACAATTCAGATTTGTGGAGGACCACCTGAGCAACTCTCCTTGAAAGAAGAGCGACTATCTCCATTTTGACTGAGCCTGACCGTATTTCCTCGTATTGTTATGTACAGAGCTGACTAGGACTTCTGTTTATCCTTCAATTGGCCTAAAGCAATGTGTATTGGTCTAGCTGAG
>NW_004524645.1:7368-8833 GCF_000260255.1 Octodon degus
TCAATCCTCCTCAAGCCATTTCTCCACTGAATAAAACTAGGTGAGGCCCTGGGTCACTCTCTTGGTTCCGGAAAGCCATCTTCATGGCTGGACTTAGAGCCCCTTGACTCCCTGATGACTGAAAATATAATTCAGTGTCTTTATTTTCGCCGTGGGTTGCATTGAAAGTGGTAGACTGGAATCAACTTGATGGGATTCCAATAATGTAACTTTGGGATTACAAATATTGGTTTCTTGGATCGAGATGAGGATCTGGAAGTGTCTCCTACACATATTAAATACACTTTCCACATGAAAGGTTTTTACTTGAGACATATATTTCACTGTTTATAATAAAAACCAAAAAGTAAAAATTAAAAAAAAAATAAAATTAATACAAACCATCTATACAAAGGAGAAAAAAAACATTAAAAAAAAGAGGAATGCTATCAGAAATACAGCCTTCATCTTCAAGGAACTGATTACAGCTCAGAATCAGAGGGAACACATAATGAATACCAACTCATTAACAAAGGTGCTGTCTGCAATTATGGCCACAATTTCCTTATCAACTTCGTAAATATCCAGCTGCCTTTTGCAAGGAAGAGATTCTAAAGACAGAGTTATGCCTGGCCAGCTACAGAATCCCAACCTTCAGATGACCAAGAGTGATCCCGGGATTGGACAAATGACAGGAGACCTAACTCTGGTGAGTTCTTCCTCTGATACCCGGAGTCCAAGTGTCATCTTCCTGATCACCGGCTATGTGGCCAGTCCATTTTGCTTATTGCTTTAAGGTGGCTTGATGGATGGATCCCTATTTTCTTCCAACTTTCACTAGCATTACCACATCAAAATTGCATTTTGCACAAAAAGAATAAGGGAAAAGCCAGTAAGTCTCATAGTCTATAAAAGACGCCTAACCTGTTCTTAGCATGGGTCAGGGTTTGTGCCCTACTACTAACCACCGTGCGCTGCGCTGGGCTGTGACACCCCGTGTGCCTGTGCACCTGGCACTCAGCACCCGACCTTCCCACAGGCTATTACACTTGCGCGTTAATCTGCATGGCTACTGTTCCTAAAATTCTAAGATGAATTCTTACACATCCCTTCCACTCATTTCCTTCGATACCCAGAGGATAATTTGAGCAAATTTTCTAACTTAACAGAGAGCTGAAAAGGGAGCAGAAAGCATTACCCAATCCTGCTGTAAAATACAAGTTTCACCTGATTACCTCGTGATTTCTCCTATTTGTGCGATGTCAATTAATCTCCTTACTGAGAACTCATTTTTGGCACCGTTGGACAGTTCTGTCGATCGCTGCACAGAAAGAAAAACAGAGTTAGTTAAATAAATGAACTAGTCAAGACCACAAGTTAACTGAAGAAATCAGCCCAACTTACTCCATGAAGTAGTGTGTACAATGTGACTGTGCAGTACATGAGGTGACGAGTAGCAAGTTATGCACAGTGAACATGGCAGAAC
>NW_004524645.1:8933-15385 GCF_000260255.1 Octodon degus
TATTTTCTCCCAACTTTGACTAGCATTACCACATCAAAATTGCATTTTGCAAAAGAACAAGGGAAAAGCCAATAAGCCATTATAGTCTACATAAGACGCCTAACCTGTTCTTAGCACGGGTCAGGGTTTGTGCCCTATTACTAACCACCGTGCGCTGCACTGGGCTGTGACACCCCATGTGCCTGTGCACCTGGCACTCAGCACCCGGCCTTCCCACAGGCTATTACACTTGCGCGGTAATCTGCATGGCTACTGTTCCTAAAATTCTAAGATGAATTCTTATACATCCTTTCCACTCATTTCCTTCGATACCCACAGGATAATTTGAGCAAATTTTCTAACTTAACAGAGAGCTGAAAAGGGAGCAGAAAGCATTACCTAATCCTGCTGAAAAATATGTTTCATCTGATTACCTCGTGATTTCTCCTATTCATGAGATGTCAATTAATCTCCTTACTGAGAACTCATTTTTGGCACCGTTGGACAGTTCTGTCAATTGCTGCATAGAAAGAAAAACAGAGTTAGTTAAATTAATGAACAAGTCAAGACCACAAGTTAACTGAAGAAATCAGCCCAACTTACTCCATGAAGTAGCGTGTACAACGTGACTGTGCAGTACATGAGGTGACCAGTAGCAAGTTGTGCACAGTGAACATGGCATAATGAAGGCCACCACGACAGTTTAACAATATTCACAATGCTTTGTAGCCATGTTTAAAGCATCCTAGGTGCCAGTTTATGTGATCCTAGTGTTTTGGGGTGTGTGTGTGTGTGTGTGTGTGTGTGTGTGTGTGTGTGCCAAAGAATGATCCCAGGGCTTTCAGCTCGCTAGGCAAGCATTCTACTGCTGAGCGAAATCCCCAGTCCCCAGTGATCCTAGATCTTTATTGCACCTTATTTTTCACTTCTCAAAACTAGTTTCACACCACACGATCGATCCCTTGGCTTCTTGCCAAACTTCACAGTATGACTTGTGGCTAATGAAATCACCAACCAGACAACTAGAAGAAGATAAAGAAATTCTTAATACTTAATGTTACCTGGGCAGGCAAGGCAAAATTCTGAAGCTAAAACTCACCCCCAGGAAGTACTTTCTAAGCATTGCTCACCAGGGATGGTGAACTTTTTAAGAGACAGAGTGCTCAATCTGCAGTGCCAAACCCACTGACTTATCACAAGGTGCCAATGCAACAATTCAATTTGAATGCTGAGGTGCTAGTATAGAAAAACAAGTCATGGCTGGTCAAATAGCTCAGCGGATTAAAGCGCCTGCAAGCAGGTACAAGGGCCAGGCGTTCAATTCCCCAGGTCTGCCATGCCAGCCCTGCCCCTGGGGCAGGCTAAGGCTGCGCCTGAGACTGGGCATGGTGGTACGCACCTGTAATCCCAGCTCCTGGGAGGCTGTAAACAGGTGGATCCTAGAGTCTGATCTAGTAGTAGGACCCTGAACACCTACAGACCCTTCCCTAAAAGACACACACACAAAAAGAAAGAAAAACAAGTCATACATGAACATCTTTTGTCTCAAAACAAAAACAAACATGTCAAAGGTTTGCCACTCCTGGCCTGCAGAGTCAAAGGCCACAGACATGTGGAGAAGCTCCAGTGTCTATACAGAACACAAAACTTAAAACCCAGCAATGCTTGCTTTTCCAAGTACACTTCACAAAGACAACTCTTTCCTAATCCAGTAACATCACACTCACAAAATGAAAGGCCTACCATGCTGCAGCTTCTGACACTAGCCACTTCTCCTACACGGCATGCACTTACTGAATCCCTACCAAGAGCCAGGCACTGTGATGCGGAAAAGGCTTACGACATCTAGGAGGACAAACCGAAGGGAGCCAGGACACAAGAAGGAAATAGAGGAGCAGCACGTGGAGGTATGGAAGTAAGACACCAGTACTCTGAAAACACCAAGCGGCTTCACGGAGAACACACTCTTTATGTGAAGGATAGATCAGGTGGTGGCAAGCTGCTTCCCGAAATACTGAAGAACAAGAAAGGACCAAACACAAGCCCCTTGTGTGGGATCGAAATTTTATCCTAAAGGCAAGGAGAAAAGGGATGGTTTTAAATAGGAATGGGATGGTAAGTTCAGCATTTTTGAAAATGCTTCCTTAGATAAATTCAGCTATTCAACTGCAGGCCATGAACCACCTTTATGTTGTTCAAACGCAAATGCCCAAGAAGCAGACTCATTTGCTTGTCCTTGTGCCTGTACAGAAGTTTAATAAGTAGTACCTGGAAACAACAGCCTGTGAGAGCAGTGGAAAAGCACCGGTGCCATCTACAGCGTGAACAGTCAAGGGGTGGGGGTGGGGGAGGCAGTAACCTCCACGAACCCCGTACACCAAATCTGATGTCGGAGAACCCGAGGCACAGTTCAAACTCCAGCATCAGGCCTTCCCTGACCAAGGCCCAGAGACTGTCCCTAATCTCCTTTAAACCAAGCACGTCCCATCCCTGTCCATCTCTGCTCATTCTAGGCCACTCTGGTTTCAACACATTCACTCAGTTCCTCAAAAGCAGTTTTCCATTTATTTAACCAAAGCCTTGAAACAGAAAGAGCTGATGAACACTACTCCCAAGAGGCAAAAGTCTGACCTCTTTTGCAACCTCTACAGAGCTTTATACGCTAGGTCTCATGTTTCACTTACAGATGGTGGGCTTAGGCTACAACCAGAAGTGAAAGCTGTTCGAACATGAAGGTATGTAATACCTGACATGCGTGTAATTCCCAACTACCTGGGGGGCTGAGGCAGGAGGAGGCTATATTCAACGTCAGCCTGGGCAACTTAACAAGACTATCCTAAAACAAAAATTGTTAAAAAAAAAAAAAACTGAGGATACAACTAATTGTTCAGAGTGCTTGCCTCGTTTGCTGAGTCCATTCCCCATATGGCAAGAAAGAACAAGAAGAACAACAACGAAAAAATACCAAAAGAAAAAACAAACAAAAACCAGGAGCATGGGCATGGTGGTGCATGCCTGTAACCAATCCCAGTACTCTGGAGCCTGAGGCAGGAGGATAGCTGCAAGTTCAAGGGCAACCTATGCTACTTACTGAGTTCAAGGCCAGCCTGAATCAAATAGAGAGAGACTCTGTCTCTAACAGAACAGAACAAAACAGAAAAAGAGGGGAGGGGGGAACTACCCACTCAGGCACCCCTCCTGTCCCTGTCTTGGACAGGAGCTTTTTTTCCCTCAATAAATATATTCTGTTCATAAAAAAAAGAAAAGAAAAAGAGGGGAGGGATAAAAGTAGGTCCTCTCTCTAGAATATGTAAGGAGCAAGTCTGCCTGCAAAGAGTTAAGCTCTAAGATATTCTTAGGGTAAAACAGCAATGGTGAACAAAAATTGCACAAATATGGGCAATTATTACAAACATAACAATGAACGAAAGAAACCTAGAAGATTTCAACCATTCACGGAATGGATCATTTAATCATTCAATGAACAAACGATGGAAGAAATTTAGGAGTTTATACTCTATGGCTCTACTCACACAGAACTCAAAAACAAGCAAACTAACCTCTCCAGTGATAAAAGTTAGGATAGTGAGAGCAGGGGGAATTTTCTAGGAATGTCTCTAAGAATCTGATGAAGAATTTGAGTACCAGTTACAAACATATAGTCATTTTGTGAAACCTCATTAAACATTTAAACTTTGGATTTTCACACTGCTCTACACAAATACTTGTGGCCACTCCCTTTGGCAAGTAGAAAAAAGGATGAGGCAAAGAGAAAGTACTGGCCATCAGGAAAAACAGAAAGTAAGCTGGGAAGACTACAAGATGTCCTAGCTCCAGTCCTGAAGGAGCCATAGAGCCTTGTATTACTTAAAGTACAGCAAGAAACTCAGTTCTTTCTGGTAATTCATCTGCTGAACTAGAGCACTTCAAGAAATGTCCTAAATCCTACAGTTTCTTTAGCACCTACTGAGGAACACAATAACATGTACACCACATGAGTCATGTAAAACCGAATTCACTCATAAACTCCCATTCCCAATGACTAGAATACAGGAGGAAGTTGATCAGAGTGGAGTCCACAACCTACAACTAAGAGAATTCCCTAGCCTGTGCAACCAAGGCTCCAGCTCTTAACTGTCCTGAAAAATGAGCTAAACAGCATAGGTAAGCCTGCAGAAATACCCAGCTCCTGGCTCCAGAAGACAGCAGCACTGCGAACACCATCCCTAGCAGCTCTCCTCTCAGTTCTCAACACCCTGTGATTCCTTATGCGAACTTCTTCCTGGTTCTTGTCACTAGCTGAAATTGTCTCTTCTTTTGCTCCATTTTGCTTACTAGCTTATTTTCTCTTCCTCTACATTGTAGTTCAAGCTCCAGGAGAAAACAGATTTGTCTCTTTCTACCATGACCATGTGGCTGTGTGTTCAATAAAAAAAACTTGTCAAATGATCACAACTACCCAGGTAATTTACTCTCAGGCCACCAAGCACACAGAAGATGAAGTCAGGACCAATAAATCAGGAAGTCCAATATAACAGCAAATATAAAATAAGGCAGTAACTACTCCTTGTGAGTAAGAGTAATCTCTACCAACTTTTGTACTCACTCTGAGACTGAAGGGTTTGATAATTTGATGATCTGGAAGACAGAGGTAATTTTTTGACATTTTATGGAAGGTCTTTATAAAAGACAAACAGTGTAACAAAACCACTTTGATTTAATGATATAGGAGAAAGAAACACCCAATCTGAAAGATATGTGGGACGACTTCATGTTCTCTAAAATGGAAGAATGAATTTTAGGAACAACGGAGGTTAATAGCAGAATATATTCATTGCAAGAACTCTGTCCAAGAGAGGAACAAAAGGCAACTCAAGCGGGTTGCCAAGGAACCTGTGTTTTTTAGGGATTTTTATAAAGCAAAACTACCACCCACAGTGGGTCCAAGGTGGGAAATATAGAAACTTGTAGGTGGGCATTGGGCTGGGCTAAACCATGGTCAACCAGTAAGACTACAAGCGTAACTGCTCAGGTAAAATTGATTAAATCGGGATCCAGTGGGGAAGCCAGTCACATAGCAGGTGGACATGAATATAGAACAGGGCCTCTTCCTCTAGGGGTTGGGTGACTCTTCTGGGCTTTTTCAGGGTGACTGATGCCCATTCAGAATATCAATCCCTGATATCTATCCCTGAGGAGGTATGTGGGTGCATTTGTTCCATCTTTTGTCTTGAGGTCTTTCCCACAGTTCCAAGGTATCTCTTGTCCCTACTGGCTCCTTCGAGGGCCTAGTCCTGTCTGACTGCGTATGATATTTTATCTAACTCAGCTGCCTACAACACTAAGCCCAAACCATTTTTGTGGCCTTCCAGGAAACATGGGTCAATAGAACTGTCTCTGCCCTAGTGAGGACCGCCTGTCCTTTCTGGAAGTTCTCCTTTTTGAAAACCATCACAGGAAAAAGCCCTTTTGAAGTTTGAGCAAACACACTATGTTGTTTTTTTCTCAAAAAACTTGTACAGTACTCCCATCACTACTTCAGTGTTGAGTTGTTGGGTATCTGAATTTAAGGGGAGAAATGTTCGAATTACGAATGCAAAGAGTTACCAAGGAAATGTTTTATAGGCAAAACATCTGTTTCCTCAATCCTTGCAGTTCATCGCCCTCAGTGTCACCGCTTTAGGTTTGGAATTGTATTAGACTTCCAAGTAACTTCCTTCACTTCTATTTTTGTATAACTAAAGTTCAAAAAGCAGCCAGGCATGGAGATACACACCTGTAGCCCCAGCACTCAGGAGGCTGAGGCAGGAGGATCACCGTGAATTTGAGGCCAGCCTGGGCCACATCATAAACGCAGGACCATCCTTGACTACACAGTGAGACCCAGTCTCAATAAAAGCTCTAAAAACAGTTACATTTTTACTGCAGAGGTAGTCTTCATTTAATGAAATAATGAATTAAACATGATGTTGATTCAACACCAAAACAAAAAGCAACACTTGACTAAGAAAGTTCCAAATCTATGGTAATTAGCCAAAGTACAAATTTTCCAACTTTTCAAGTGAATGCAATTTTAACAGTACTGAAAGGTGAAAACACATCTCTTCTGGCAAAGAAACACTCATCAATATAGAACAATGTTTGGTTTTGGGACTGGGTCTCACCAAGTAGACAAGGCTGGCTACTTAGCCTAAGCGGCCGTCAAATACGAGATCATTCTGCATCAGCCTCCCAAGCGCTGAGATCACAGGTATGTGCCACTGTGTACAGCTACCGTTTCTGCTTTGCAGACATTGCATTCAGAGAAATACCAAGAGCCACAAAAGTAAAAAATACATTTATCATCAGGTCCAGGAAGTGATTCTGCCCAACACTTGAGAATTTCAACTTGGCAGAGGAATAGTTACGCAAATTTGTAGGGTTTCATTCTGTTTCTGTCTCTCTCTTTTCTGTCTGTCTGTCTGTCTGTGCTT
>NW_004524645.1:15931-17041 GCF_000260255.1 Octodon degus
TGTGGACAGGATATCATGTCTGCATCTTGTACTATGAATAATCACAAAGAAGACAACAATATGTAATGTATTAATGATTGAAACTGTCCTAGTAATCGGTTTTAAAACTGTCTCATTGCTACTTGTTTCTCAATAAACTTATTTTTTAAAAAATTCTCTGGGTTGGAACAAATGAAGGCTGAGGCTTTTGCGGCCTTCTGCCAGGGGTGGGGTCTGAAGGGATGTTTAGATATACCCGAGTGAGCTGATTAGGGGGCTTCCCTGAGATGGCGGGAAGGGTGAAAGGAAACTGTACCCTGGACTGAGTTGGAGAAGGGGGAGGTGGTCTTGGGGAAGATGGGCTTTTGTTTTAAGGGATTCAGCCATATTAGATGACCACCATAACGATTTAGCAATTCACACTTGGGTCAGAACCTATCAAATGCAATATAAGACACACGATGTCTAGTGCACACAACCCACTGATGCACAAAGATTTCCAAGAAAAAGGCCCAAGAAAAGGCACTGTAGTGAGCCAATAAAACAAAGAAATTAACCCAGGGAATATAATGGACAGGCAAGGATGAAAATTCAGCAAAGTTATTTGTACACGTGAAGCACATCCACAATAGCAGACAGCCAAAGTAATATTTGCATTTCTGATAAATGACTACTTCTGAAAGGATCAAAAACACTAAAGCACTGATAATAACTCAAATAAATGTAGGACGGGTAAGAGTATCCTCAAATGATAGTTTAGTTCTCAGACTTGTGAAATTATGTTCAAACTCAATTCGATGGCCAGCATCAAAAATTTACATCATGGGCCTGGGGAGATAGCTCAATAGAATAAGCGCTTGTCTGGCAAGCACAGACAGGGTTTGAGTTCAATCGCCAGTACCACAGGGGGGAAAAAAAATACACCACCACCTAAATACACTATTGAAGTTCTAAAGGGTCCAACAAAAGCTCATGCCTCGGGCCAGGGATGTAGCTCAGCTGCACAGGGCTTGTGTGGCAAGCTCCAGGCAAGCCCCCCACCCCAGCCCACCCTGCAAAAAACCTCATGCCTCATTTTCATCCCTGCCCCAATGGCTGTCCACTAAAAAGTTTCACTTCAATCTCTCAGTG
>NW_004524645.1:20575-22433 GCF_000260255.1 Octodon degus
TTGATCACTTTCCTCTTTGGCCCCATAATCTTCTTGATCAGAAAATTTGGGACACTACCAAGGTACATGACGTTACAGTACAAGTTCTCATATGTTATTCGTTTGCTTTTTAAAGAGAATAAAAATAGTAAAAAAAAAAATGCATTGGAAACAGTAGAGAATTTCACTAAACAAAATTACAGGAATTCAACAATGGTTGTTATATTGTATATTGTTCAAATCATTGCTCAGATTATATATACGCATGCAAAACTGTTTAAAAATTTTTGAAGAATTAAAAAGAGGAAAGAAAAAAATAAGAATTAACTGCTTCATTTAATAGACCAGCAATAGTCGGCAGTATAGTTATCCAAGCTATCCTGTGGATATATATACATGTCTCTTCCCTTCCTTGTCTCCTTTCCCTCATCCCAGTTGTTCCTTTCCTTGAACAGTTTCTTTCCCTTTCACAGCATCCACTGTGCCTTTCAAATCCTTTTACTCTTTTAAGTTCTTACCCTGGGAAGACAATAATGGTGTTTACACACACGGGTCTGATTCATGACACCTAAGGATAGGGTCTCTAGTTGCATCCATTTACATATAAAACGCTTGAGTTTATCCATACTCATAGCTGAGTAATACTCTGTTTTGTAAAAATATGACGTCTTGATTGTCCATTCCTCAGTTGATGGGCATTTGGATTTTTCCAAGACTGAACTGTGACAGATTGTGCTGCTAGAACCATGGGTGCACATAGATCGCTATGGGTATGATGTTTTCGGTTCTTCTGGAAAAATACCCAGGAGGCCAACAGCTGGATTGACTGGGACCTCTAATCCTAGTGTTCTGAGGATTCTCCACGCTGATTTCCATCATGGTTGTACCAGTCTGCACTCCTGCCCACAGTGCAGAAGGGTTCCTTTTTCTACACAGCCCATCTAGCATTTGTTATTGGTTGACTCCTTGATGACAGCCGTTCATTCTGGGTGAGATGGAATCTCAGTGTTGCTTTAATTTGCATTTTGCCAGTTTTATTTCATGTGAGAAGTATATATTCATCTCATATGCCCATATAGTGTCTATTTTATTCCCGGCTTATAATTTATCATTGTTAATATTGATGCCTAGATTTGGCCAGTGGGATTCCCTTCCAGTTGCCTTCTGTTTTCTTTTGATATGTTCCCATCACACTTTAACCTTTTCAATATTTTATCATTGTTCAGGCTTATTCTTAGACTGTTCCCCAATATACTTTTTACTTATCCAGCCCCTGCCCTGCATTAGGTTGTTCCCTCCTTCCCTTGCTCTCGGCCTCCGGCAGGTGCGATCTCCTTGTGTTGCCCAGGTGTCCTTTCAACTCCTGGCCTTGGATGGTCCTTCTGCATCAGCCTGTGAGGAGCTGGAACCAGATGCAGGCCAGCTTTGTCTGTCTGCTGTCCCTGTTCTTGTTTCTTCTCCTCTCCTCGCTTTGTACCGCTGACCTGCAGTGCGTTGGCGTCCTAGCACTGAAGCTGCGTAAGGTTGTGCAAGGTAATTCAGGTTCTTGGGGAGAGCAGAGAATATACAGCTGTAGTAGAGAGTCTTGGGCATTATTCTGTTATCTTGTCCCGTGTCCTTCTATTTAAAATTTAGGGAATGTCTGGAAGAAATTGAGATTGGCAGAGTTTGAAGTTCAATAAATGACATAGATATAGGCATAATATGACATTATAAAGAGAGGTGTTGCTAGATTCAACTATTTTTGTATCATCATTTTTAACACAAAAAATGGATTCATCAAAATTAGAACATCAGCTCTAAAACCTGGCTTGAGATTTGGCTCAGTCCCTTGCCAGTGAATTTGGCCAAGTCATCTCATCCCTAAGGTGACACTCCA
>NW_004524645.1:22863-30245 GCF_000260255.1 Octodon degus
CACCTCTTCTGAGCAGGCCCCAGCCCCTGATAGCTCAGGTGGGTATGAAGTCACTGATGTATAATCCTCTGGTGAGTACAGCATTCCCATGATCGAGTCACCTCAGACCCCACCCCTGAGCAGATGAGACCTCTGGGGGCACTTTAGGGCTATACCCCAACACTAAGAAATCAGCACAGTGAGTAATGTGCTACAAAATTGGACAATGATAGGAACCATTAAGAATATACAGAGATGTTGGTATCACTGATGATCATGTAAATGCATTAGGTATTACTATATGACCGGTGTGTGTGTGCGAGGGCATGATATGTGTGAATAAGCATACACATGCAAAATTGTGATTCAGCAGTAGATGGGGATCCGTGTATGTATTTAGGAGTAGATGGGCAGCCATGTGTGTGTTTAGAAAATGGGCAAGTGTGTGTGTGTTCATGTGAAGATGGGCAATTTTTTGTGTGTTCATGACAAACTAGGGGTGTGTGTGTTCAAGAGAACATGAACAGGTTTGTGTGTTCAGGAGACTAGGGGTGTGTGTTGAGGAAACTGGGGGGCGTGTGTATTCAGGAGATTATGGGGACGTGTATGCAGGAGAGTATAGGGGTATGTGTTCAGGAGACTGGGGCATGTGTGTTCAGGAGACTATGGGAGTATGTTCAGGACACTGGGGGGAGTGTTCAGGATACTATGGGGCGTGTGTGTGTTCAGGAGACTGGGTGGGGTGTGTTTAGGATACTGGGGTGTATGTGTGTTCAGGAGACTATGGGAGTATGTGTTCAGGACACTGGGGGGTGTTCAGGTTACCGTAGGGCGTGTGTGTGTTCAGGAGACTGGGGCGTGTGTGTTCAGGAGACTGGGGGCATGTGTTTAGGAGACTATAGGGATGTGTGTTCAGGTGACGGGGGGGCGTGTGTTCAGGAGACTATGGGTGGGATATGTTTAGGAGACTGGGGTGTATGTGTGTTCAGGAGTTTGGGGGAGTATGTGTTCAGGAGACTATGGGGGTATGTGTTCAGGACACTGGGGGGGTGTGTTCAGGAGACTGGGGCATGTGTGTATTTAGGAGACTGGGGCATGTGTGTTCAGGAGACTGGGGGCATGTGTTTAGGAGACTATAGTAGCGTGTGTTCAGGCGACTATGGGGGCATGTGTTCAGGAGACTATGGGTGAGGTATGTTTAGGATACTAGGGTGTATGTGTATTCAGGAGACTGGGGGAGTATGTGTTCAGAAGCCTATGGGTGTGCGTGTTCAGGACACTGGGGGGGTGTTCAGGAGACGGGCGTGTGTGTATTCAGGAGACTATGGGGGCATGTGTTCAGGAGACTATGAGTGGGGTATGTTTAGGAGACTGGGGTGTGTGTGTGTTCAGGAGACTGGGGCATGTGTGTTCAGGCGACTATGGGGGCGTGTGTTCAGGAGACTATGGGTGGGGTATGTTTAGGAGACTGGGGTGTGTGTGTCCAGGAGACTGGGGTGTGTGTTCAGAAGAAGATGGCACATATGGATGTGTTCTGGAAAATTGAGCAGGTGTGTTTGTACTGGAGCAGACGGTCAGGTTTGTGTGTTCAAGATAAACTGCGCAGGCGCATGTGGTTTTGCTCTGGTGCAGATGGGCAGTTGCATCTATGTGCTGATGACAAGATGGACAGGTGTGTGTGATCTGGAGCAAATGGCAGTCGTGTGTGATCAGTATTAGATGAGCAAGTGTGTGCTTGCATTCATGAGACACGAGCACTGTGACTGTTGAGCAGAAGATGGTCAGTTTGTGTTTGGGAGAAGTTAGAAAGGTGTGTGTTCAGTAGAGATTGCAGGGTTGTGTGTGTGGCTTTAGGAGAAGATGGGTTGGGGTGTGTGTGTGTGTGTGTGTGTGTGTGCGCGCGCACATGTGCAGATGGGCAGGAAAGCTGAGGCAGGACATTCACAAGTTTGAGGTCAGATGAGGCAGCTTAGTGAGCCCCTTTCTCAATAAATAAAAAGCACTAGGGATATAACTCAGAGATAGGAGGGCCCGAGGTTCAAGTCCCAGTATTGCATTGAAATGAATGAATGAATGAATGAATGAATGAATGAATGAATGAATGACTTATTACCCCCACATTTTTGGTAGAAATGAAATCACATCATGTAAATAATTGTGCCCTTACCACTTTATATTTTAGGCAAACACATACTTTCCTGCTTGCTCCTGAGTTCAGATTCTGTCACAACCAAAAGGAATTTGGGTGTGACTGATGCCCAGGGGGCTTGCAAGCAAACTGGCTGCATTTCAGTTCTAGCTGTACTGCTGCAGCAAATCAAAGAGCGAGTGACCATACAAACATCTCACTTCTGCCCTGGCCCCACGCAGGTCTCTCCTGCTTGGTGCTGTTGACAGTTGGGCCCAGACGCTGTCTCGGGGCAAGGACTGACCTTTACGCCAGGGTGCTGCAGACTGTGCAGCAGCAGCCCTGAGCCTGAGCTCAGCTCTCAGGAGCACATATCCCTCCTGTTATCAGCAGCGCCAGGCACCCCTGATCCAGGCAGGGCGCAGCTACTCTCCCTGGACGGCCGCTGCCAGCATGCTCCCATCTGGGCGAGGTGGTTTGGGTCGCAGCTGACCCCGGCTCTTTTAATTTTTATTTTGTGACGGATCCCCCCAAGTCATGAAATTGTCCAGGTTGGGCTCCAACTTGGAATGCTCCTCCTCGTCTTCCCAGAGTACTAGGATTATAGGCACGTGCCACCACGCCTGGCTCTGCCCCTCCCTCTGCTGTATCTTCCTCCTGAGGTAAAATACAACTAAAGAGACAAACGAAGGCGGCGAGGAGTATGGGAGTTCTAAAATGGGGCTTTTAAGAAAAACTGCAGCCTCGGGATGCCAAGTTATTTAAGCTTTTTTTTCCCTTACAGGTAATTAAATAAATAAAAACAAAAACCACACCTTAAAACGCATAAAGAGTGTAAAGTGGGCTCTGGGTCGGTGCTTTTGGGCTGCAGATGACACTTTCTCCCATAAGCGGGACTTTCACCTTCCAGGCAGCAGCAGCGTTAGTGGGCAGCGTATGACAGCTCCAGACATGTATCAGTGACTGGCGTTCTCACATGGCTCTCCAGGTGGCTTAGTTACGTGACAGACAGGGGTATGCGCATCCTAGATCATCGTTGCTTGGAATTCACGGCAGTCTTCCTGCCTCGGCCTCCTGAGTGCTGGGATGACAGGCATGCATCGCCATGCCCAGCTCCTAGGTTGCCCATCTTACTCATTTTAATGAATTGAATTCATTGGTACATTTTAGGTATACAGAATGGTCTCATTCAGCGTAGAAATTATGTACCTGTACGTGACATACCTCCATTTTTTTCCACTCCCCTACCCTTCCTTCAACCCCTCTGTCCCACCTTATTTACCAAAGCTTTGGTTTCCATTTTTTGTTTTTTCCTCTTTTCCCTCTTCTCCCTTCCTTCCTTTGCCCCTCCCCCTGCCTAGTTCCCCTTCTCCTTTGAACATTTTCATCCTATTTCACAATATCTGGTTTATGTTTTGGGCCTTATTTACCCTTCTAGTTTCTCACACCAGAGAATGCCGTATTTAAAAATGTGTCCGAATTATTTCACTTAAGAGTATGGTGTCACAGTGCCTCTGTTTATGTAAAACTGTCTGAAATGCAGCCTTCTTTATGGCTGAGTAGTACTGAGCAAAAAGAAAAGTGAACATCTGGGCCGGGGAGGTAGCTCAGTAGAATAAGCGCTTGCCTGAGTTCAGTCCCTGGTTCCGAAAAGACACAGCCACGTATGTCCCTCATCCACTTACTGGCTAATGAGCGGGCACGGGGCCTGTTGCCAAGCCGTAGCTGTTCCACACTGTGCTGCTGTGCCGTGGGTGTGGGCGCATCACTGCGCTGAGATCCTGGTACTTCTTTCAGCCGGATACCGAAAGGGAACAGTTGGGTGGAGTGGAGCCTGTAGCCCTAGTTCTTGAGGATAGCCTGCCCATTTTCAGGACTTCCCTAAGCCCCCAAAATATACCCAGGGGCAGATCACAAGAGGCTTTTCTCGCAGGCTCGTGTTCTCTTTTTTGCTTTGAGGCAGGGTCTCGCTGTGTAGTGGTGGCTGGCCTTAAACCTTCTTATCTGTTTTCTTTATATGCTTATTTTTAAAATTTCTAATAAGGGTTGGGGATGTAGCTCAGTGGCACAAGCACCTGTCTGGCAAGCACAAGGACCTGAGTTTGATTTCTGGTACCAAAAAAATTTAAAAAATAACATCTAATAAATCCCATTATGCCTCTTGAATAATAATGATGATCATATATTTAAAATATCTGGTACAATATTTGTGTTTCTCTAATAGGTAAAAAAAAAAAAAAACACCTAGTCAAACAGCTTCCAAGGGTTTGTCTTTGCCGTTTACGTAGCGGGAGGGGAGGTACCTTTTGCAGGTGCTGTTCTTTTCATCATGATGTGTACTTTATTGCATGCTTTTAGTGAAATTCAGAACAATCTGGTGAAACAAGGACTATTATTATTCTCATTTTATAGATGAGGAGACTTAGAGTCTGTGTAATTCTCTGAACTCACCCAGCTAGTAAGTGCCAGAGCTGGGATTCACATGAAGATCCATATTACTGCAGAAAATAAACTATTCATCATTGTTCCAAATGTATATTTTATCTAATAATAGAAATATAACTTTATTTGATGATTTTTTAAAACAATCTCTTAGGAAAGAGGATAACTTAGTATGTATAGAAAAGGAAATTGAAGATCGAAATGGTTTTTAACTTGTGTTAGTTGGTACCAACAAAGTGCTGGCAAAAGCTAAGTAAATCATGAGCTTGAAGTCAGCTCATCTGTCTTGAAGGCTGATCACTCGTATTATTAAACCCTGGCGTTAAGTATTTCTATGCTTTGCGGCAACAAGCCTGCCACACCTTATCCTCCTCTGTGCAACTTAAAGTTTTCTTCTCTGCCCCCTTTCTTTCTTATGCATTCCCAACTTCAACCTTTGAATAGAAATAGACCTTGCTGCAAACAACTTGCAAGATGCTTTACCTTGATCATTTTTTTCTGAGGGAGCATTGTGTGCGCTCCAAGCACAATTGCATGTATCTGGAAACTTGATGGTCGCAACTTGGGAGAGTGTGGGTGCTATTTATCTGTCTGGCAGAAGCCAGAAGCACCGTTTAATAGCCTCTACTGTGCTGGAATCCCTACCGTAAAACGGTGGAAAGTAGGAGAAGTGGGGAAATGTTGATCAAATGGCATAAGCTTTCAGTTATGAGTAAGTTCTGAGAATCTAGTGTACCTCACGGTGTCTGTAGCTAATAGTGCTCTCCAGTACACTCAAAATTTGCTCTGAGTGGATCTGAAGTGCCCCCCAAGATAACTGTATGTCTTAGTTCTCCATAGGTATAACAGAGCATCACATGCTGGTTAATTTGCAGTGGACAGATATTTACACCTCGTGGTTCTGGAGTCTGGGAGGTCCAAGACCGAACGGTCCATCACTGGTGTGGGCCTCTCTGCTGTATCATAAATGATGGAAGCCATCCTGTTGACAAGAAAAAGATAAGAGGATGAACTTACCCTTTAAGAAACTCATTTTTCAGTAATGACCTTCATCTCTGTGAAAGCAGAAATCATGTGACCCTGTTAACTTTTCAAGTCTGCCTGTCATCAGTGTTACACTGGGGTTGAGTTTCCAACCATGATCTCTAGGGGGTGCATTCAGACCGTAGCATTCTACTTCTGCCCCCCAAGGTGATGTCCTTGTCCTATGCAAAACATTCTGGCTCCATCCCCTCAGTGCCAAGAGACATACTTGTCCCAGCTTCAGCTCTAAAGCCCAAGTCCTGTTTTGAGTGAATCCACTAGGTGAGGTTCAAGGTTCTCTTCATCCTGATGCAAATCCCTCCACCCTGGCTGTGATCCCATAAATCGAAACCTGTTCTATTCTAAAGCATAATGATGGAATGGGCACAGAATAAATACGACCCTTCACACATCAGACACAGGAAAGAAGAAAGTAGTGTCGGGCTCCAAGTAAGTTCAGACCCGAGGAGGGAAGACAGTGCACCTTCAAGCTGCAGAATAATCTTTCATGCCATGTGCCACCTCTTGGACCCCCTGGGGTAGGGGCTGAAACTCAAAAGCCTCAGGCAGCCTCGTCTCTCCTGCTTTGCTAGGCTTAAGCCCTGCATCAGTTTTCCTGACCTGGGAGGCTCTCCTTTCTGTTCTTTGAGGGCTGAGTTGCACAGAAGCTGTCTGTGGTCTCGGGGGTGGCCACACTTCCCAGGTTCCATTAAGTATTGCCCTCGTCGGGGCTCTCTGCCACAACTCTGCTGCCCTGCTTGGGCATGCAGGTTGTCTGATGCATCCCGTGAGATCTCAGTGGAGGCCACCATAGCCCTACACCCTAGCTACTCCATGTGCCTGAAGAATAAGTGCCATGTGAATGCCCCCAGGGCACACAGATGAGACTTCTCCAGGTGACGTCCAGAGCTGCACCTGGACGGGCTTGAGCCATGGGTCAAGGGAGTGGTCGGCACTGCGCAGGAATGCGGATGCACAGACCAGAGGTGGCCTTGGCAGCACTTGGTGCGGTCCTGTAGGAGCCTCTTTGGAGACTTTACCTTGAGATCCTAGCTCACCTCAAAAGTCTCCAGTGCCTTGGCAGTCATTCTTACATTGTCTTGACTAACAGCATCTGACTCTTCGTCACACTGATCCTTTGCTCAAAGGGCTGTCTGGCTGCACTCTTGCTTGCTTATGTGAACAGCCTGCAGATTTTCTAAATCTTCCTGCTCTGCTTTTCTTTGAATTATAAGGTTTATTTTTGAAATCATATTTATTTTTAGCGTATTCCTAAAGCAGTTGAATAACCACATAGCATCTGCAGTATTTTGCTTTGATCCTGCTTTTGCCAGATATCCTATCTCATCATTATTCACTGTTTTTTCCCATACAGCCTGGGGCCTGTACACAACTCAGTCATATTCTTTGTCAGATTATAAAGATGATGGCCTTTACTATAGCTCTCAGTAAGGTACTCCAGAATTTTATCTGAGATGTCACCAGAGTAGTCTTACCACCCATATTACCAATAATTGATCATGAGGTTTCAGACATTCCCCACAGCTCTTTGCTTCTTAGTCTTCACCAGAATTATCCTCAACACGCTGTTCATGCCGATAGATCTTTTTGGAGCCTGCTCTTCTAGCTTCTTGGGTAACCAGATCCAAATCTGTTTCCAAATTTGCAGCAGCCAGGGAATCTCATACTACATTGGATCACAGTCAAATTTCAGTAAACTAGCTGAGGTAGGACTTTACTCTGGTTTAAAATTGTCTGAGGAGGTAAACCTTGAAATCAAATATTGCAACTATTTGTTTTTAAGCTGAGT
>NW_004524645.1:32933-38154 GCF_000260255.1 Octodon degus
CAATTGCCACCTCAGCGCACCCCAGGGGGCAGGGCCAACACAGCAGGCCTGGGGATTGAACCGTTGGCCCCTGTGCTTGCTTGCAGGTGCCTTAATCTGCTGAGCTATTTGGCTGGCCCTTTTGGTTTTAACATAAACTTGTTGTATGTAAATAAAGTAAGGTAAATTGATGAAATATGTATGAATACAGCTCCGCATGTATGCATCTATCTATATTCGTGTATCCATCCTCCATCCATCCATTTTGCTTTATCCTGGCTTTCGGCAACCTAAGTCCAAAATGCATTCTGAAGATCTGTAATATGTTTGGTCCCTAGCAACTTGGCTTCTATTGAAATACTATTCAAATCATTGCTTTTAACTTTGGTGTGAGAAATGGCTCATCATTTTATATTTATTTCCTGTAATAACAATGATAGACACTTTTGAGCATCTTGTTAATTTCTCATTTCTTTCCACATCATTTTTTGGACAGTATTATTGTTACTATTAAATTTGTATTGGTATTATTAAACTTTTATTGATGCATGTTTTATTATTATTGTCAATCTGCATCTTATAGAGGAAGAGCCAAAACTAGAGATATTAAATACATTGAAGTGAAAGGAAATGAGATATGCTAGATTTAAAGTTTATTTTCACGTTTTTACTCCAAAGTAGAACTCATCATCACTGCCATGTTTTATTGTCTGCCTTCCACTGACAAATCTAATGTATGAGGTAGTAAAATGACATTTTTGCCCAAATATATACCTTGGTATTTGAAACTTACACAATCAGATGGTTTTTTTTTTCAAAAAATGTTATATGCAGGGACCGGCCAGATAGCTCAGCAGACTATATTTTGCTTAGGCAGAGTGCAGCAGCTGGGGTTTGAACTCCGGGGTGCCATGCCTGTCCTGCTCCCGGGATGCACTGAGATGACGTTTGAGACTGGGCATGGTGGAGCATACCTATAATCCCTATGTTTGGGAGGCTGAAAACAGGAGAATCACTACGAGTCTGATCTATGTAGTGAGACCCTGTAGACCCTATACCAAATATATTTTTTAAAAATGTTATATGCAGAGTTTTGCTCTTAAAAATGGGTTAATCTAAATTGGTTTGTAAGACTCATCATCAACCTGTCACATAAACATCAGAGCAGTACCCTGTGAAAGAGGAATAATCAAAACATGAAATTATATGAAGGATGTGGAGGGATACCTTCTATTATTCTTGCTAAGAGTTAATGTTTTTTGTTTGCCCACACATTGATATGAAGAGTCAGCAGACAATCAAATACCCAGTACAGAAAAATTGAGCTGTTTTACCAGATATGAGACAATATTAATTATAATGTTGCAGTAATTAAAATAGTGGTATTAGCACAGGTATAAACATGTTGATCACGGATACAGTCTCAGGAATAGGTTCTAGAGAAAATGCCACTTTCTATGTGGGAAATGTGGGGAAAGGATGAATTATCCAATTGATATAATAACATGAATTGGTAACCTATGCATTAGTATGCACAGTATCAATTTAAGATCAATTGAAGTTTTACCAATATAAGTGATTTTTTTCTTTTAGAAGAAGATATAGAATAATGTCTGCGTAACCATGAGCTAAGTATTTTCTAATTAACAAAGATCAAGCTCCACACATGTAAAAACTAAACCGTCTGCTACATTATTCCAAAAACAAAGTCTTTGATTCACTAAAGGACACAGTGCAAAGAAGTAAAACACACAAATTGGAGGAAAATATCAACAGATGTAACAGACAATATAATATGAATCTATAAGGGATTATTGGAGTCAAGGCAAATAGCTCGAAAAATTGAACAGGAATTCCATAGGAAAAGGTCCTGTAGAAAACAAGAGTACTCAAATCTCTCTTCACAGCCACTAGATTGAGTCAAATTAAATGGTGAGTGTAAAGCTCAAGGTCCTGAGTTTGATCCCTGGTACCACCAAAAAATCAAAAATAAAGTGATAAGTGTTGAGGATATGGGTAACTGGGAAGTCTCATAACTGTCTAGTGGGAGGACAAAGTGGTACAACCGGTTTGGAGAACAATTCAGAAAGATTTAGCAAAAGAGAGGATGCTTATATGTGTTGAGCTCACACTTCCCACCTAGGTCGTAAAGAGACATGTACAAGGATGTTTGCAGATACGTGACAATGGTGAGCAGCCTAATGCCTCGTACCAGGAGAAAGAACAAATGGTAGTATGTACAGTGGGACAGTATAAAAATGGAAAAGTGATGAAAATGCCACGTGTTCATTTTAGTAGCATGAGCTTGCCTCTATTCTTTCATCTTGAATTATATTGAAATTTTACATGCTTTCACTTGACAATGAATAAGTCTCACTGTAATGGATGGACAAGCATGTTGACATGCACTGCTGTGTAAGTTTAGAGGAAATACTTGATGATGGATAAATCTCACAGTAGTGAACAATAAAGCATATTTTATGAGTTTACGTACACTAACTTTACTATAAATTCAGAAACATGCCAAACTAAACATAAAAAAGAAATAGGTAACAATCAACACCCGAGTTGGAATGGCAGCTGCCACTGGAGGATGGAAGGGTGATACGATCGGGAAGAGCTGCAGAGAGGCTTTAAGAGATGGTTAATTTCTTAAGCTGGGGAGTGTGCACTTAGGTGTTCCTTGTTGATCATATATATTCCTATTTATATGCGAATATTTTATATAAACAAAAAGTGAAGAGTATGTTGTTTTAAAATCTTAATTTTCTCTTACAGGTTTGGAAAGATGCTGCCACACAAATATTTTACTCCCTTTCATTGGCATCGGGTGGATTAGTCACACTGTCATCGTACAATAAGTTTGAAAACAACTGTTTCGTTGATACAATGATAGTTTAATAAGTTGCTTCACTAGTGTGTTTGCAGGATTTGCCATTTTTTCTATATTGGGACATATGGCACATATATCTGGGCAGAAAGTCTCTCATGTTGTAAAATCAGGTATGTGGCATTGTATTCTGTCAACTTTAATTCAGTATAGCTCACTTAGGAAATTCTTATATGGTTTCTAGCAGTTTATACTCCTGATTTAAGATGTGGCATTTCCATTCTTATTTCATCTTACATTTGTTTTAATAATATAATTATTGTTAAAGGGCCAGCCAGATAGCTCAGCAGATTAAAGTGCCTGCTTAGGCAGATGCAAGGGCCATGGTTAAATTCCCAGCGTGCTGTGCTGGCCCCACCCCCAGGATTGTACTGAGACTATGATTGAGACTGGGTGTGGTGGTGCACACCTGTAATCTCAGCACTAGGGAGGCTGAAAACAGGAGGGTCACTACGAGTCCCATCTGTGTAGTGAGACCCTGTAAACCCTGTACTAACTACATTAAAGAATAATTATTATTCTTAGATGACTTTGGCAAACAACAGTATATTAGGGAATAATTAGTTAACAAACCTCAATATTTGTTTGATTTTGTTTAATTAAAAAATTTTTTAGTAATGTATTTGGTATAGGGTCTCACTACACAGCTCGGACTCATAGTGATCCTCCTGTTCTCAACCTCAATGCTGGGATTACAGGCGTGCGCCACCGCACCCCACATGTGGTGCCAGGGATTGAACTCCAGTTCTTGTGCTTGCCTAGGCAGATGCTAGACCACTGAGCTATCTTTGTACCCCTTGTTTAATTTTTAACATATGCCCCTTACTGCATAAGTGCAAGTTCTGATATTATGCTAAGCATGTCATGCAGTATGAGGGAAATAATACGTATAGCATACAAATTCCCTTACGTACATCAGCAGCATTAGATGTGATTTTTTTCATTTATTCCAATTTTAGTATTTATTTACTCTATTAGCACATGTTGTAGTCTTGCATAAGAAACCCAGGCAAGCGCTTATTCTACTGAGCCATCTCCCAAGCCTGTCATTTGCTTTTTATATCTATACTCTCTCCTTTAAATGTCTGATCTGATTGTAAGTCCTAAGGATGTGTTTAATATGAGTCCTAATAGTCTGCTTAGATTGGAATGAACTAAATAAATTATAATTCTTCTTGTGTGGAGGCTAGAGAGGTGGAGTTAATTAAGACCTCTTACTAGACAAAAGACAAGGAAGGCTCAGGACAGTGTTATTAGAAGACATGCCCTCTCCACCCAAGAATGGATTGAAATGAATGGTTTGACAGTAGACCTCCTTTTATCTGGTTCTAAAACCGCATCCTACTGTGCACTTCATTAAATTCTCACCCCATTCTCACCATAAGTGTCTGAGAATACAGTGAAGGTTCCTATAAGGGACTATTACTCTAATAGGCACATGTACCCCCTTCTGAATTAATTTTCATCCACAGTTATTGTTATGTAATAGTACAATCCTACTGACAATTTATTACCATATATTTGATTGTAGTTTCTTCTTAGTAAACTAGGCCTTACTAAGAATTTAGACTATCCCATTTGACTTTTCAGTGATTTTTAGTTCAGTGTTGTTAACAAAAACCTTAAAATTTTAAAATGAGAATATAACTCAATATTGGATTGTTTATAGTTTATAGCATTTAACTAATAAGAATATTTTTCATTTTACATTTCAGCACTTTGTAAGATGCAAAAGACCAGCATCTACCTGGGGTCCATACTTGGAAAAACATCGTGGGGAAAGATATAGAGACTTGGTAGTGTCCTGATCACATTGAACTATCTACTTTTACTGCCACTAAGAACCCCAAATGAAATATGATTTTCAAAAATATGTTTGTTGTGTGATGTGATGCTTTTAGAATAGTGGAAATTTTCATTTATTTGTATGCTAAAAATAAAACTGAACATTTTATGTTCAGAATGACAAATGTTTTCCCACTTAAGCAGGCATTAATATAAAATGTGAATTTATTAATGTCTAGCAATGTGATTATATTGCCTTCAAGTTTAGCTATCTGTATAATACACACATAACTATTTCACAATTTTTCAATATTACTGTGATGTTTTTTCTAATACATTGAAAGCTCTATTTGAGCTGATTACTTAGAAAAGTTGTTTTTTATTGTGCAACCCTAGAAAGTATTTGCTTCTATTCTCTCTCCTTTTTTTTCTTTCTTTCTTTTTTTTTTCTGTACCAAGGATTGAACTCAGAACCCTGAGCTTGCTGGGCAAACACTTATTCTGCTGAGCTATCTCCAAGGCCCCTTGCTTTTCTTTTTTTTTTTTAAAGATTTTGTTTATTTAATT
>NW_004524645.1:38935-45689 GCF_000260255.1 Octodon degus
ACTGCTTATGGCTGACGGCTTATTTAGAGCCTAACAGGAAATAAACTTGCCAGACTTGTCAGAAATGAGGGTCTTATAAATTATATTGTAATCACTAATAGCTGTGTACTTGACTTTTCATCATTGACATTTGGTTCAAGTATCACGACCTACGATGATGAATATTGTGTAAATATATAAGGCACATTTCAGCAGTTCATAAGGTTCTTAACCTAGAATTCTAGGAATTAAAATACTAAAGTAAAATGTAACATTTTCTTTTTTAATTAATTTTATTGAGAAATAGCAATGAGACAGTTTCAAAACCCATTAATGGGACAGTTTCAATAATTAATACATTGCATATTGTTGTCTTTGTAGTGGTTATTCATAGTACAAGATGCAGACATGATTTCCTGTCCAAACACTATTAGTACAAATCTTTCTTCTCATTGAATTAAGAGAAAGTAGCTGTATATCTATCCTAACTATTTTGTATACACAGATACAAGATGGTCCTTCATTGGTATCCCCTTTTATTGTTTAGTTTTGTCAGAGATGGGTATTCCATTGTGATAGCCAAATCTTGGAAACAACCAAGATGCCTGTCACCTGAGGAATGGATAAAAAAGATGTATTTTTATACAATGGAGTATTACTCACCTATAAAGAATGATAAACTCGAACCCTTTATATTTAAGTGGATGCCACTTGAAGATATGCTCATAAGTGAAATAAACCAGACCCCCATGTGTAACTACCGTATAGTCTCCCTATGTAAGAACTCAAACATTTTCTATTTGTGTATGTATATACTTTTCAGGGAAAACATGATAATCTTTTTTTTAAAATTATTTCATACAAGGTCTCACTACACAGATCAGACTCAGAGTGATCCTCCTGTTTCCAGCCTCTCAAGCACTAGGATTACAGGCGTGCGTCACCATGCCCAATCTCACTTGCCCTCTCAGCATGCTTCAGGTGCAGAACTGGCAAAGCATACAAAGGATCAAATCCTGGTCCCTGTGCCTGCCTAAGCAGGAGCTTTAGTCTCCTGAGCTATCTGGCTGGCCAAAAGCATCTATAGTTTAATGGCAATAACAAATGGACCTATATCTCAGAAACATCAAAGAGCTATTTGTATTGCTGCTGGCTTTTTGTGCTTGGCAAGAGAAAATAGGAGGAATGATTTTTGTTGTGTATTTTAAATTGTTTTTTCTCTTCCTGTTGATCAAACATTGAAGGAGTGAAGGTTCAGGCATTTTTCAAATGTATTTGAAAAGGGGGAAGCGTGGATGTACTTAAATGTGACATGCATATGTGGAGAAGACAAACTTACTGTTTGATGTTTTGATGGTTTTGTTATAGAATAGGCCAGTGATGCTAGTGAACTTCAAGAGATTAACTCCATAGTTATACTGGCCTTTTAAAATTCTTACTTGAAAGAGATGCTTGACTAGAATTTAGAAATACTCTTCGTAATTTTAACCTCCACTGCAACGACATGTATTGTGTCCCTCTATTTTGCTGCTATTTGAGGGGTGAACTTTTCCCAAATTAAAAAGACCATTTTATACAGTTAACTCTAGCTCAAGAAGAATGTGGGCACATCTTAATGAAAGAGTATCTAGCTGGGAAAGGAGGTGTATGATGAAGCGATCCTTTTTAAAAGCTGGACAGAAACAGTGTCACTATTTTTACGAGTGTGAGCAACACAAATCTTTTTTTTTCTTACTTTTGTATTCATTTAAATGAGAAAAAATACCAATGAAACAGTTTCAAAACAGATTAGTAGGACAATTACAATAATTAATGCATTGCATATTGTTGTCTTCCTAGTACTTGTTCAGAGGACAAGATGCAGACATGATGTCTTGTCTAAACAATATTAGTCCAAACCTTCTCATTGAACTAATAGAAGGTAGCTGCATGTCTATCCTATTTTATATATACATATATATTTTTTTCACTACAAAATGGTCCTTTATTTATATCCCCCTTTTTTGTTAACACACATCATGGCTGGGGAGATAACTCAGTAGAATAAGTGCTTGCCTGGGAAGCTCAGGGTCCTGAGTTCAATTCCCGGTAATGCAAAAAAAAAGAAGAAGAAGAAGAAAGAAAAGAAAACTATAAATCTTTATGGAGAGCTTGCCATATTGTAGGCTGCCCAATGGTAGCAGTTATAGTTGTCACACAGATTCAGCAGGGGCAAAAGAGTACATTCTGCATAAGAGAAAAAAGTTTCATGAAATGCCACTGATTTTAATGCAGACTTGGAGACGACACCGTTGTTTCTCACTTGAATGCAGCCTTAGAGACAGTTGCAGTATTCTAGTGTAAGCCAGTAAAGAAATCATTTTTCAACTGAATGAAATTATAATTAGAAAGAGAAATTACACTGTATAACTATATTTTACTGTTAATTATTTTTAAAAAAGCAAAACCTTAAACTAACTGTTTTACATGAGTTTCTATTTCTTCCCCGGTAAAATAGAAATTAGCGCCAGCAGGTAATCAATTATTTAAATAGAATGTGAATAAGCAAGTTGATAAATGTCAGGATTTTGTATCTGACTTGGCACCCCGTCCCCTTTTAAATAATAATTCACTCGGTATAAACACATATTCAACTGAATCCACTCAGTTGCTTTTAATGATTGACGTGTCAACATTACATCTTGTGACCTAATCGGTGGATTTCCCATCAACTAATGAGTGAGGGAAGCCTTTGATGAGGAGGAAATGATCCAGTTCAGCCAGCTTGTATTCTACACTCCTGAGGTTTATCAATATTCGCTTCTGTGCGGCTGTTGAGTGCGCGCAGTTATTTAAGATACCCCGGAGAAAGATCACTGATTGAAAGGCTATTCGCCATGCTCCTAGGTAACCAGGTAGGAGAAGGTGTTCTTTCTGGAGCAAAAGCAGTAGTTGACCAAGTACAAGTTGCTCTTCTTGGAGCAAGAGCAGCTGAATTTAATGACAGTGTTTTTCTGTAAAGAAAATTATACCTATGTAGTTTGTTGAGTTTAGGAATTTCCAAGTACTTCCAAATAACTTGGTTGCAAAAATGATCCAGTTTTTCCTAAGAATTGGAGATTAAGAAAGTGAATAGCTATTCTGACTCAGTAGTACGCTCAGCCCAGACTCAAGAATGAGCAAAAATAATCCTTGTAGTACCCAAGGGCCATATTGGTTGCCTACATGCCTGAGCAGTCCCGTGATGCTACACCTGGACCCTGTCAGTGACCCTTATACAAAGGAATTTCACTTGCACCTATAAATAATTTGGATACATAATTTGGACCTGAAATCTTCGTGACTCCTGTACCCAGAAAGCTCTCAGTATGTGCTCAGGGAACCAAACAGGAATGTGGGCTAAACGAGAGAGAAGGAGAGAGCAAGCAGACATTCCTTAGGTTGGTGGTGGTGGGCAGGGGTCCTTTCAGCGGTACTTTGTTCTCCAGTTGGACAGAAAGCTTCCGGCATCACTTAGCGACCCGGGACTGAGAGATCAGCAGGCAGTTTCAGCCGAGTTCCACTTGATCCTGATTCCCAGGAGTAGCACAGTGCTTTCGCATGAACAAGTGTTCAGTTCAGGTTTCAGGAACAAAAGAAGCAGGCATAGAATCTTTCTCTTTAAAATGAATTTCAGTGGCCACCCAGATAGTTCAGGAGACTAAAGCAAGAGTGACCAGGGTTTGATCTCAGGCATGCCATGCCATCCCTGCCCCCGGGGCACGCTGAGAGGGCAACTGAGACTGGGCATGATGGCAGACACCTGTAATCCCAGCACTTGAGAGGCTGAAAACAGGAGGACCACTATGAATCCAATCTGTGTAGTGAGACCCTGTAGACCTTGTACTAAAATATATTTAAATAAAAATAAAATGAATTATCTCCTGCACTGTGGAAATAGCTAAACAAAGCCATATGAAATTGTTTAGCTTTGGGCTGGTGAGATGGCTCAGTGGTCTAAAGCACCAACTTAGAACAAGCTAAGCTAAGCAAAGCACAGGGACCGCGGTTCAATCCCCCAGCACCACATGCCAGCCAGCCTCGCCCCCTGGTGGGCTGAGCTGGCCACACACAAAAAAAAAAATAAATAAATAAATAAATAAATAAATAAAAATAAAAAAAATTGTTTAGCTTTATAGAACAAAGGACATAACAGACAACAATTGAGTATCATTTTCATAATTTCTGTTTTAAAGCTAAGTTCTATCATTTTTTGAAAGATTTATAGAAATACCACCTGACATACTCCACATCACAAAACAAAATTAATGCTTATACAATTCACTTTACCATACATAAAAGTCATACTGCTTCGTAAATAGCATCACATCTGAGAACCACATCATTTGAAAACTGACATTTTGAAACTAATCCTCTATGACTTGAAGTTATATTAAAATAATACAGTGTTAAAAAATAAAATAAGTTGATACTTTATACATAAAAATGAAGAACTCATGGATGATATATTCTGGTTTCTCTTCAGATTCATGACAGGACCTACATTCTTTGCAAAATAACGTTGTCTTGGAACAAACTACGCTCATGGTATAATAAGTGAACATTTAACCTCTATGATTAGGTTTGGTAGAAACTGCTATCTTGGCTACTAAAACTTAGAGTGGTCTTGAACTGGAAGCAGCTGTTGACTGAAAGTATGGCTAATGTTCGCTCTTCTTCCTCTAGCAGAGCCTCTATATAATGAGGTAGGAAAGCACTCAAGTTGGCCCTGTGAATCTTGGCCAAAAAATCCAGGACTTCCATCCTGCTGGTTTCAGCATGGGCACTTGGGTCCCATGGGAATTCATACTGTGCTGGACCACTGTTGGCCACCTACTGATACTCCAGATAATTTTCCTTCACAAATTCTTTGGTGATGAGCACCCAGGGCTCCCCAAAGAGGAAGTGTTTCTGTCCAGCATAGGACTCTATCAGACTCAGTGCTTCCCAGACCTCCTCTTCAGTGTTATGGTTGCCCTTCATGAAGATCACACTCACAAGAAGCACCAATATGCCAGGGTTGAACATGCTGCCTTCATCACTCCTTATCCCATCACAGGTGAAGCCCAGCTTGATGAAGACACCATAGCAGTGGTCAGTGGGACGGACTACCTCTACATGTAAGCTACCTATTGTTTCCATGCTCTCAAAGGTTTGAAGCAGTCTCTGAGACATGGGCCACATCCTGCTTGATAGAAATCCTCAACATACCTACTTTTCTTATTGGCTATTTTACTTGATACTTGAACAGCATGAAACTCACCAAGCTAGCCACTCTCATATCTACAGCATCATTGCACACATTCCCCAGGTCTCTGCAGCCAGTGAGATGCTTGAGATATCCTCATTTTCTTGTCTACTGGAAACTTTCTGAGATTTTCCCTTTTTTTAGTTAATTAAGTTTGTTGATAGATTTTAGATATATACATAGTTACCACAATCGTCATAGGGAATATGTACCTCTACATGATATACCTTGATTCTTTTTCCCCTATTCCCTTACTCTTCCTTCAACTCCTCTTCCCCTCCTTGAAGAGAAACAGGAATTCTAAAGACCCCCAGGGGTGTGAATTTCCTGATTCCACAACTTCTAGATGCCCAATAGTCCACCCATGGGGAGCCAGTGATAAGAAACAAGTCACTGGGAGGATGGGAATGCCTAGACTTTTTCTCCATCTCACCATCAGGTGGCTTCTGTAAGAAATTTTACACCTTGTCTTGACTCCAGGTCCCATAAGACTAGTTCTCCTCCCCTTTCATTTCTTTATCACTCATTTATTCTGTCCCCTTCCTGTCACTCTCCTCACTCCATGCCACTTTTAAGAAATTTCTTTGCATTTCACCATGTCACAAATTTGGTTATTATTTACACTTTCAGTTTCTCAAAACAATGAAGCAATGCAATTTTTACACATGTGTGTTTGATTTATTTCATTTTAGAATATGGTCTCAACATCCATCCATTTAGCAATAAATATATTAAGGGTATCCTGAATGGCTATGTAGTGCTTCATTACATAAAAAGCACATCATTTTTATCCATTCATTGATCCATGGGCATTTGGGTAGTTTCCAAAATCTACCAATTACAAATTGTGGTGCTATAAACATGGTGCACACATATTGCTGTGGCATAATGCTTTTAATTCTTTTGGAAAAAAAAATACCCAGAATGAATAACTGGATCAAATAAGAACTCTAGTCCTAGTTCTGTGTGTGTGTGTGTGTGTGTGTGTGTGTGTGTGTGTGTGTGTGTATTTTAGGTAGATTAGTTATTTGTATTTTAGGGAAGGGTCTACAGGATGTTCAGGGTCTCGATACTAGATCGGACTCACAATGATCCACCTGTTTACAGCCTCCCAAGAGCTGGGATTATAGGCACAGGCCGCCACACGCAGTCTCAATTGCCATCTCAGCACGCCCTGGGGGCAGGCCTGGAAATTGAACCCCCTGCACCTGTGCCTGCTTGCTTACATTTTGTATTTTTAAAAGAGGATAAAAAGTAGTTTAAAAAACATTAAAAATGATAGAGAATTACGCTAAACAAAACAATAGGAATTTAACTTTAGCTGTTATATTGCATAATATTGTCTTCGAAGTAGCTGTTTAGATTAACAGATATAAGCATGAAAAATTGGTCTTCTTATCAGACCCAAAAGCTACAACTCTTGATGCATAGGTCCTGCTTTACCTTGGTCTTAACCATCCAGCAGAAAAGTATAAAAATGAAATATAAGAAGTAAAGCCATGCTGTTAT
>NW_004524645.1:47932-48612 GCF_000260255.1 Octodon degus
GTACGGGAAACAGTTGAAAGAATTAACAACTGGGATCTGCTCTTACTGAGAAGTTTTTTCACGTCAAAAGAAATTACCAACAAAGTGAAAAGGCCACCCACAAGTTTGGAAAAACTCATGACAAGTAAGTACTCAGACAAAAGTCTGCTCTGTAGAATTTATAAAGAACTAAAAAACAGTAGGGCCCCAAAATTTAAACACCCAATCCAGAAATGGGCATCCGAGTTGAACACACGCTTCTCAGGGGAAGAAATTAAAGAAACAAATAAATATATGAAAAAATGCCCCACATCACTAGCCATCCACGAAATGCAAATTAAAACAACATTGAGATATCATCTCACCCCAAACAGAATGGCTATCATAAAGAAATCACTCAACAACAAATGTTGGAGAGGCTGTGGGGAAAAGGAACCCTTCTCCACTGCTGGTGGGAATTTCCATAACTGGTGCAACCGTTATGGAAATCAGTATGGAGACTCCTTAGAAAATTTGGACTGGAAATCCCATTTAAACCAGCTATTCCTCTATTGAGAATTCTCCGGGAGGTTCTGAAAACAGTATATCATAGGGATATGCCTATGGTTATAGCAGCACAGTTTGTGATAGCCAAATCTTGGAAACAACCAAGATGCCCATCACCTGAGGAATGGTTGAAAAAGATGTGGTATTTTTACACA
>NW_004524645.1:48712-53891 GCF_000260255.1 Octodon degus
TAATGGTGTTTGTAAATAGGATATCATGTCCGCATCTTGTACAGCAATTAACCACTAGGAAGAATATATGCAATGTGTTAATTATTGAAACTGTCCTACCAATTTGATTTGAAAGAAAAAAAGAAAAATTGGTCTTAAAAGATGTAAGAAATTTAAAAGGACAAGAAAAAATATTTAAGTATTAACTATTCCTTTCAATAGACCATCAGAAATCAGCACTGTAATTATCCAAGCTATCCTGTATATATACATAAATATATCTTTTTCCTTTCTTTTTCTTTCAGAAGATAAGATGCAGACATGATGTCTTGTCTAAACAATATTAGTACAAACCTTTCTTTTCACTGAACTAAGAGAATGTAGTTGTACTCTATCCTATTTTGTATATACATATGTATTTTTTTTCATTACAAAATGGTCATGGTCCTTTATTTATATCCCCTTTTTTTGCTTTGTGATCTCTTTTTTCAGAATACTGTAATTTTCACTGTATAAAACTTCCACTCCCTTTGTGAGACTAATTCATAAGTATTTTTTTTTTTGGATGTTATTGTGAAAGGTATGGTTTCCATAGTATCTCTCTTGGTGCATTTGTTGTTTGTGTACAGAAATACTATTGAATTTTTTGAGTGTCGACTTTGTATCCTGCTACATTACTAAATTTGGTTATTAAATCTACAAGTCTCCTTATGGAGTTTCATGGGTCCATTCTGTTTGCTGGTATTTTACTGAGTATTTTTGCAACTATGTTCATTAGGGAGATTGGCCTATAGTTCCCTTTTTTGGTTGGGACACTCTCCAGTTTTAGTATCGGTAGATATGGATGAATTTCTGAATTTCCATGGAGTCTGCAGTGATTTCACCTTTTTCATTCCTTCTTGCATGGATTTGAATTTTTTTTCTTTCCTTTCTTTGACAAGGTTGGCTAGGGATTTATCAGTTTTATTCTTTCAAAGAACCAGCTCTTCAGTTCATTAATCTCTGTATTGTTTTCTTCATCACTATTGCATTAATTTCTACTCTGATCTTTATAATTTCTGCATTTTGGGGGCCTTAGGCTTGACTTGCTCTTCTTTTCTATGTTCCTGAGGTGCAACATAAGATTGTTATTTAAGCTCGTTCTCTTTTCCTGATGTGAGAATTTACTGCTATTAATTTCTGTCTTAAGAATGCTTTCATTGCATCCTTCAGGGTCCAGGAGGTTGTATCTACATTTTTGTTTGATTGTAAATATTATTTAATTTCTTCTGTAACCCGCTGATTGTTCAGAAGGATGTTATTTAATTTCTATGTGTTTATGGATTTATTGCAATGTTTTTGCAAATAATTTCCAGTTTCATTGCACTATGACCAAATAATATGTAAGAGATAATTTGTTACTTTGCCTTTACTTACACATGTTCTATTTGTTAGTATATTGGAGAATGTCCCGTGTGCAGCTGAGAAGAATGTATATTCTGGTGTTTTGGCGCGGAACACTGTTAAGTTGTACTAAGTCTGTTTCTTCACAAGTTTGGTTTAGTTCTGCTATTTCTTTGCTGATTTTTAAAATTTTTTTGTCTAGTTGATCTATCTCATTGTGACAGTGGGGTGTTAAAGTCCCCCACTACAATTGTGTCATTGTTCATTTGTTTTTCATGTCTGTTAAAATTTGTTGGGTTCTCCTACATTGGGTGCATACATATTTATGATTGTTATCTCTTCCTCTTGCAGTTTTCCCCTAACAAAACATAGTGACCTTCTTTATCTCTTTTAATCATTCTTGTTTTGAGGTTTACATTATCAGCAACTAGAATTATCTGCTTATCTGGGTTCTTGTCCCATAGAGTATTGTTTTCATCCTTTGGTTTTCAATGTATGAATTTCCTTTAGAGTTAATGTATTTCTTATATACAGCATATTTTTGGATTTTGTTTCTTGATCCACTCTGCCAGTCTGCTTCTTTCAACTGGTGAATTGAGGCCATTTATATGGATGGTTACAACTGATATTCATTGGCTTACCTTTGTCATGTTGTTTTCTACTGTAGGATCTCTGATTTTCTCCTCTGTTAAATTGTTTGCTTTATTTGGTAGTTCCTTTCTGTTGTTGTTCTTAAAGTTGTGGTCATTTTTGTCTCTTTCTAGAGTATCTGTCAGTACTCTTTTTTCATGTATTTGATACAGGATCTCATTATACAGCTCGGACTCCTAATGGTCCTCCTGTTTTCAGCCTCCTCTGCACTGGAATTACAAGCCCATGCCACCACACCCAGTCTCATTCACTGGCTCAGCAGGCCTGAAGGCAGAGCCAGTGCAGCATGTGGTGCCTGGGATCAAACCCTGGTCCCTGCACTTGCCTAAGCAGGCACTTAGTCCACTGAGTTATCTCACCAGCCCTGTCAATAGTCTTTGTACAGTTGGATTGGTGGTCATGAATTTCTTCAACTGGGGCTGGGGATATAGCTTAAGTGCCTGCCTGGCAAGCTCAAGGTCCTGAGTTCAATCTGTGGTACCAAAAACAAGTTTCTTCAGTTGTTCTTTGTCATGGAAGTATCTTATTTCTCCATTAGATTTGATAGATATTTTTGCAGGATACATCAATCTGAGTTGGAAGTTATTTTCCTTCAGGGCCTGAAATACTTCACTCAAAGCTTTTATTGACTTGATGGGTTGTATTGAGATATCTGCCATGATTTTGATGGACATTCCATTATAGGTGATTTGGTTTTTTTTTAACAGCTTTTAATATTCTTGTGCTCAGTTTCTGGGAACTTGATTATGATATGTCTGAATATAGATGTATAAAATGTTATTTTATGGTTCCTTGCTATTTTTAAAAGATCTTTCCTTTCACAATCACTACATGCAATGCTGTCTTCAAGGTCTTAAAGTGTATCTTCAGTTTTGTTCAAGCAATTTTTCCAGCTTTCAATGGAATTCTTAATTTCCTGGATATCTGTTTGAATCTGTTTCATGCATTCTAATTCTTTCCTGTATTCTTCATTCAGTGTTTCCATTATTTTTCTCTTGTCTTCTATTTTTATCTATGTCTTCTTTAGGTGTGTTGAGAAATTCTTTCATGTTTGTTGTCTTTTATTTTTTTACCTGAGAGATTATTTCTGATATGATTTCTTCTATAGCCTAGTGGAGTTTCTTCTTTACTTCACTTGCTGTCATTTCAGAAATTTGAGATGTGTGGCTACAAATTCTTCTGTGTCCTTGCCTCTTGGACTTATTCTGGGTCAATTGGAAATCTGAGATTGCCTTTTGCTTCTTTGTTTTGACATTTTTGAAGCGGCCAATGTTCACCCTAGCTTAGCAGTAACAGTAGGTAGATGGAGCACAAGTCAGCAAGGCTCCCAAGTCAGTTGGTTGGAAGGATAGGCTCATCAAAGCTGCTGCTGTCTGGGGTTCAGCAGGCTTCTGTGACAGTGGGGAGGGGAGAGAGCTGCAGTTGCACAAGGCTCCTGTGATAGGGTGGGGGGCAGTATAGGGCTCACCAAGGCTCCCAGGGTGATGGGTGGCTCAGAACATCTCCCTTGATTGGAGGATGTAACAGGGCTCACCAAGGTCCCTTATCTGCCAGGGCTCAGCCTGCCTTCCATGACGGGGGGGGGGGGGGGGGCGGAGTGGCAGGCTGCTGCTTCACAGGCTCACACAATGGTGGGGAAACAAGGTAGGACTCAGTAGGGCCCTGTAGCTGTCCAGGTAGTCCTGGCTTTTGTAAGGAATCTCCACAACTTGTTCCACAGTGGTTACACCGGTCTACACACACACCTATAGAGGAGAAGTATTCATTTTTCCCCACAACCCTGCCAGCATTTGTTGTTGGTTGATTTTTTAATAATAGCCATTCTTTCTGGAGTGAGGTGAAATCTCAGTGTTGTTTCAATTTGCATCTCTCAAATAATCATTGATGCTGAACATTTTTTCATATATGTGCCATTTATACTTCTTCATCTGTGAAGTACGTATTAATCTCAGATTCGTATTTTTGGATTGGGTCTTTGAATTTAGGGGATCTAATTCTTTTTAGTTCTTTATATGTTCTAGATATTGGTCCTTTGTCTTGGGAGCAACTGACTAAATTTTCTTTCTCACTCTGAGTTCTCTTTTCACTGTGATTTCTTTTGCTGTGAAAAAACTTTCGATGAGATGAGATCCCAGTCATTGAGTCTTTGTAGTATTTCCTCTGCAATCTGGGTTTTGTTTGTGAAGTCTCTCCCAACACCCATGTATTCAAGTGTTCTACCTAGTGTATCTTCCACAAGATTTAACATTTCTATTTTAATGTTGAGATGTTGGACCTATTTGTATCTTAGTTTAGTGCATGGTGATAGCCATGGGTCTAATTTTAGCCTTGTTATGTGGAAAGTCAGCTTTTCCAGCACCATTTATTAAAGAGGCTTTCTTCCCGTGAACATGTTTGGCTCCTTTGTCAAAGAGAAGAAGGGTGGTGGTATTTCTAGTTGTGTCTTTGTCTTCTAATGTGTTCTACTAACCCTCTGGTCTGTTTTTTGTTTTGGTTTGGTTTGGGTTTTTGCCAGTAACATGTTGTATTTAGCACAGTAGCTCTGTTGCATAACTTCAAGTCAGAGTTTGTGATGCCTCCTGACTTACATTCGTTGTCAAGAACTTCTTTTGGTATTCTAGGTTTCTTCTGGTTCCAAATGAATTTTAGGATTGTTTTTGCTGATACTGTGAGGTATGTTGATGATTTTTTAATTGAGATTGCAATAAATCTGTGTAACAATTTTGGGAGTATGGCCATTTTCACAATGTTCATTCTTCCTATCCATGAGCAAAGGTTATCTTCCCATTTTCTGATATTCTCTTCAATATCCCTTTTCATAAAATTGTAATTTTCAATGTATAGATCTTTTACTAGATCTTCCTTTATTAGGTTGACTCCTAAGTATTTCATTTTTTGTATGCTATTGTGAAGGGCGTTGTTTCCCTAATATCTCTGTTAATGCTTTGAGGTTTATGTACAAGTACACTATTGATTTTTTACTGAAAACAAATTGATTTTATTACAAAAGTAAAATTTAGAAATTTTAGCTTGAGATCCATTTTTAGTATTTATTGATAACATAAAAATACAGGAATAGTGACTCATCCACATGGCTGCACTGATAAAGGTTCTACAATCTGAGGTACAGGATCTCAGGACAAATCCTGAGGGCCTTTCACTGACC
>NW_004524645.1:62661-65576 GCF_000260255.1 Octodon degus
ACCGATGAATGTCCATTTTGTATCTGTGTATTCAAAGTGGTTAGGGTAGATATATAGTTGCATTCTCTTAATGAATTGAATGATTTGTTCTAATGGTGTTTGTAAATAGGATCTGAAGTCTGCATCTTGTACAGCAATTAACCACTGAGAAGAATATATGCAGTGTATTATTTGTTGAAACTGTACTTCCGATTAGATTTGAAACTCTCTCATTGCTATCTTTTTATCAATAAAACTTTGGAAAAAAAACAAATTATTCATCAGATTGTTATTGTTTCTGATAAAATAACTGTGTATTCCTTGTAAACTTGGAATGTAGGAGAAAAACACAAGTCACTGTAGCAGTACTCAGCTATGCTGTGTTGGCAGCCTGACATTAATCTTCATGTTTATAGATATGTGATGGGAAAGGGAAGCCACTCATTTTTAGAACAAAGTATGTATTGCGTGCAATTGTTTTTCTAATGTACCCTTTGACAAGAATTGCATCTAGTGGTTTTTTTCCTTAAATGCATAGGTATGGTGATTTTTAAGGATGCAAGGTGTTTATACTGCAGGTCCTTGTAATTTGTTTAAGAGATTTATATTAGTTTTTGTCTTCTAATAGGCACAATATTTCCCATTTAGAAAATGTTCAAATGTAATAGCACAATCAGCCATTGATCACAATCCAAATTTGATACATGTTAAATTTTTACTCTATTTGCTTCAGAATCTTCCATGTGTGGTTCTAGGAATGAACCTATGGCTTCGTACTAAGTACAACCGATGCCCTTTATTTTTAAATTTTGAGAGATTCTCGCAAGTCACTGAGTTGCACAGACTGGCCTTGAATTTGTAATTTTCATGTGTCAGCCTGTCAAGTCACTGAGATGAGGAAGTTTTAGTCTGTGAGTATTATACATATTTGCTGTCCTTGATCCCAAGCTTTAACTACAAATGTAGCTTGTATCAAGAGTATTGTCAGTGAGGGAATCCAACTGCTGCCATCCTAGGCTGAACATAGACCACTTTAAGCCCCTTCACCTCACTATGCTTGTACACCTGCTGAAGGTGTATAATCGTGGTTGGTAAAGCGCACTGAGCACAACCACAACCCATAACTCCTAGCATTATTCATCTCTGAGCTTGACATGAAGCTACTACTCCCTGTACATCCTCAAGCCCTGTCCTTGGCAGGTAAACTCAATTCCTTTTCACTGGACACTCCCCCTTGAAAGTCTCGTTGTGACTTTTTCCTTTCACAGCCCTCCTTTATGCTCATGACCATGTAAAAAATCTTACACCCTGTACAAGAGTTATAGGTCTGCACTAAGTGCCAGAGGTGTCCTGCTAAGGTTTGTTCTCAAATAAACCCGTCCTTTTGTTGAGCTCATATGTTTGTTTCTTTCCCTCCTTTTTTTCTAACAGAGGTTTTAATGTTCTCTCTCTCTCTCTCTCTCCCTTGCTCCCTCTCTTTCTCTCTCTTGCTCTCTCACTCTCACTCTCGCTCTCTCTCGCTCTCTTGCTCTCGCTCTCTCTCAATGTCACTGTCTCACTGTCTCTGTCTCACACACATACACACGTACACACACACATACCTTGGTATAGGGTCTAGCTAGGTATGTAGTGTAGGCTGGCCTTGAACTCACTTTGTAGCCTAGGCTGTCCTCATAACCACAACACTTCTCCTGCCTCAACCTCCTGAGATCTTGGATTACAGACTGTGCCTCTACATCTGATTTAACAAGAGTTTTTAAATTCTGAACATAAATATAATCATGAGGAAATACCTTTACTTGCCTTAACGCTATGATTGGAGATCTCATGTTTGTATAGATCAGTGATGGCAAACCCTTTTAGAGCTTACAATGGTACAAATAATCCACTGTGTGCCATATATTTCACCACCACTAGTATAGACCTAGCTTATTTTAAATGTTTTAAGATATAATTTATTAATATAAGTGAATGCACAATCTATTGATGAATCGGTTGTTTCCAATCATTAGAAAGCAGCGCTCCTGGTACAGGGTAGTTGCAGATAAGGCCCTCCAGGCAGTGCACCGAGACAAACATTGAATCACCCTCTGGGCCCTTTGGGTTCTTAAAAGAGGCAGGGCTGATAGACAAGCAGCCTTGCAGGGCTCCTGGGTGCAGCCACCTCACACTGCCCAGGTCCTCCCAGTTACACTGAACCGGCAAGTCAGTGACCAGTTTACTCCTATCTTCCACACTACTGTGTGCTATGAGACGCAGCTGTAAGCACTGAGGTTAAGTATTTTTAAAAAATGATTGACATAGGTGCTCTGAAAACTGGTCATACATGCACAGAAATTTGAATCTAGTCTCATAATCTTTATCATGTACTAAAATTAACTTCAAATGAATGAAAGATGTAATCTAATTATTAAAACAGTCTGCTGGAAAGGGCCAGTGAGATAGCTCATCAGACTAAACACTTGCTTAGGTAAATGCAGGGTCCAGGGTTCAATCCTTGGCACCACATGCCGCACTGGCCCCGCCCCCAGGCGTGATGAGCCAGCAATGGAGTCTGGGCGTGGTGGTACATGCCTGTAATCCCAGCACTAGGGAGGCCGAAAACAGGAGGATCACTACAAGTCCGAGCTGCCTAGTGAGACCCTGCACACATACACACACACACAAAAAAAAAAAAAAAACTTAAAAAAACAAAAGAATCTGTTGGAAGATAAAATAGGCAAGATTTGTGAAGATAGGCCGGGGAGATGGCTTGTTGGAATAAGGGCTTCCCTGGCAAGCGAAAGTGCCCAAGTTCAATCCCCGGTTCTGCCAAAAAAAAAAAAAAAAAAAAAAACCCAAAAACCCACAACAAAAAAACCTTGGGGGTCCCAGCCCTAGCTCAGTTCTTTAAGTGGCTGCTTCCACAATGCTGGCAGCCTCAGTTTGCTGTAGTT
>NW_004524645.1:75161-78007 GCF_000260255.1 Octodon degus
TGACATGACAGTTGCTGCTATGCTGTCTCTTGTGTAGATGATTGTTCAAAAAGAAGGGGGTGGTGAATGAAAGGAAGAAACAGGAAAAGGAATATTGTGGGACTGTCCTGCTTCAAGGTTGTATATGGTGAGATTTTTTGACTTATGTGTAAACATAAGAAGTATATAATTCTTTATGCCTATTTTTAAAATATATTCTAATTTTTAAATTTGTTATCATATTCTGTAGGGACTTAAAGTTAAACATATCAATGCTTGATGAAGTATACCTGTTCCATGTTATGCGAAGATGTTTGATATTCAGACAGAATATCAGTGACATTAAGCTTAACAACCTAAGTTGTATAGTAATAACAAGAAGCTTGTCTTCTGGATGGTTAACAACCTAAGTTTGCAGACCAAATTAGAGAAAAAGGAGGGCTGCACGGAAAGTCAATTTTTTGGCTCTAGCCTTCCGAGGTCAATTAAGACTCAAGGTATATGAGAACTTGTACTGTTACATCATGTAACTCGGTAGTGTCCCAAATTTTCTGATCAAGGAGATTATGAGGCCAAAGAGGAAAGTGATGGATGATGTAGAGTGTGCCTAAGGAGAGTCACCTGGAAAGAAAACATTCTCTTAGGCTTTCACAGAGAGCACATTGGCCTAGCAATGGCCGTGACTTATCCACATGGCTGACACTGACAAAGGTTCTACATTCTGAGGTACAGGATCTCAGGATAAATCCTGAGGGGATTTCACTAACATTATCATACCCAAAAGCTACAACTCTTGCTGCATAGGTCCTGCTTTACCTTGGTCTTAACCATCCAGTAGAAAATATAAAAATGAAATATAAGAAGTAAAGCCATGCTGTTATGTGGAGCTGTAGGGGACTCAGGTCAACAATTTCTGACATTGCCAGTCAAGCGGAAGACCTAATACTATTATGGGCTACTGGACTCTTTTAGACTATTTTGCTGCATTTACACACCTATAATATTCAAATAAAGGAACTTAACAAAAAAAGGGGGTACAGATGAATTTCCATTTTGCATCTGTGTAATCAAAGTGCTTAGGATAGATATATAGTTACATTCTCTTAATGAATAGAGGGATTTGTTCTAATGGTGTTTGTAAATAGGATATCATGTCCGCTTCTTGTACAGCAATTAACTACTGGGAAGAATGTATGCAATGTATAAATTATTGAAACTGTCCTACCAAAAAAAAATTTTAAAAACACATAAAAAGAAAACACCTGAGATTCTCCTGTACAAATAGATATCAGGGCCAGGGTAAAAGCTCGGCAGTCTAAGCACCTGCATGGCAAACACAAGGTCCGGAGTTTGAACACTGGTGCTACAAAAAGAAAGAAACAAAAACCAAACTGTTATCTGTATACATTTTTAAAATGAGTACAAAGTCACTCCAACATACATGTGAAGGCAAGGGGCACACAGAGGGCAAATAATATGCTCCATTTCAACAGATGACATAGATACAAATGCAGTGCAGGCCCCAGAGCCCCACAGGCAGTGCTTTCTGCCTCACCTGATACTGGATGGGATTTGTTCACATTAAGAGAATCCACAAGGGCTGGGGCATAGTGCAGCATGGAGCCCTAGCCTAGCATGTAAAAGGCCCTGGACTCATATTCACAGGCCCAGAAAACACCACACAGCAAGAGCGTGTGCAATAGAATATTCCCAAGCAGCGTTGCTGCAGTGGGGACCACAATGCCTTGAACCTGTGCTGAGTTCCATGGTGCTGTCCTCCCGCCGTGTCCTTTGTTAACTGCTGCACATCATCTACCATTGAGTAGAAACCATGTCAGGCCATGACTGCTGAGCCCAGCTTCTCTCTCCAGGCCACAGCTGAGGGTACGGGGCTGACTCAGAAGGCCCCACCATAGGCGCTGTCTCCATCCAACAGGTTCGCAGTAGTTAGAGTGGAGTCGAAATTATGTGAAGCAACACTTTTCCTGGATTCTACAAGACATCATTTCACCATGGGACAGCAAATTTCAGATCAGACACAGCTGGTTATTAACAAGGTACCAGAAAAAATAGCAAAACACGTCACATTGGTTTGAGAAAGTAGCTCCTTAACGCATGAAAAATTTCTCTCTTGGGAGAGTAGCTGAAATCAATGATGTAACTGCTAAAGTGGCTACTGGCCAGTAAAAACATTTTCTCTTTGGGGTACAATCTGGTTCTGATTCCTGTCTTTTTGAAAGTGGTCGTACAGATGGCCTGCACCAAGATTAACAAAAGCAGCAGCATTACAGAAGCATCGCAGATCATGAATTTGTACCAGCTCATTCAGCTTTATAAAGACACGACAAGTCAAGCAGCAGGAGTGTTGGCTGAGAGCTCCACCTCTGAAGAGCCTAGTGAAAACTCTGTAACATCTTGTCAGGCTGGCCTTTGGCTGGGAAGGGTGAAGCAGCTGACTGATTAGGAGGAAGGCTGTATCTGCATAGATGGATGGACTGACCTCATCCGGCCTTGCGCTCACAGCTTCTGCCAGAAATATATTGATAAATGGAGTGATCGACACAGAAATTGCCCTATTTTTTATCTACAAATGACTGGAGCAAATGAGTCTTGGGTGCTGTCAGATGCACCCACAGAAGACAACATGGCTAACGATATTCTCAACATGGCTGACAAGGTGGGCCAGCCCCACAGGCCATGACTTACAGCCCAATGACTGTGGGCTACAACATAGAGGAAGAATAGAGGCCTCTTGTGGTACACATAGAGGCAAACTAATTCTTCCCATTTTCTTATTTTTGCTATTCTAATAATGTGACCCATTTTTATTTTATTTTATTTTTTATAGACTATTTCTTCATTTTTTT
>NW_004524645.1:78107-82729 GCF_000260255.1 Octodon degus
ATTATTTGTTGAAAAATAAAAAAAAATTTAAAAAAACAATACAGGAATAAAAGAAAAACGTGTTCAATGCTATAAAAACTAGCATGGGGTCTCTAGCATACGAGATAGTTTATGAAGATGTAAAGCATGATAGTATACTGTAATAGCTCCAAATAAGAATAATTATTATTTTCACTATGGATTTTCTACTTCAGTAAAAGGATTTCATAAATATGTTGGCTGAATTTTTTAATATACCTTAATGGCTTTCTACATACTATCCAGCTTGACACATAGAAAACTTACCTTTTGGTACACTCACTGGGAATTTCCTATGTTTTAACTCTTTCATTGCATAACGTCCACTATATTTTCTTCTTTGTAATTTTTTTATTTTAAAGCAAAGGAAAATAATCAATTGGCTGGGGAGATAGCTCAGTGGTCTAAGCACCTGCCTGGCAAGTGCAAGGCCCTGAGTTCAATGCCTGGTACCACATGCTGTGCTGGCCCCGGAACCCTGGGTGCACCATGCCAGCCACCAAAATTGAAACCAGGCATGGTGGCACACACCTGTAATTCCAGCACTGGGGAGGCTGAGACAGGAGGATCACTATGAGTCCCAGCTGCATAGTGAGACCCTGTACCAAATAAATAAATAGATTTTTTTAAAGAAAAGAAAAACATTTAAAAAGTGCTATACAAGTTCAGAGCCAGGAAGATAGCTCGTTGGTCTAAGCACCTGCCTGGTAAGTGTAAGGACCCGGGTTTGATCCCTGGTATCGCATACTATGCTGAGCTCATGCCAAGCAAGCCACTGAAACCAGGTATGGTGGGTCACTGCCTATAATCCCAGTGTTGGAGAGGCTGAGACAGGAGGATTACTATGAGTCCAAGCTGTGTAGTGAGACGCTATACCAAATAAATAAATAAAAATTTAAAAATAATATAAATTAAAGGGGCTGGGGAGATGGCTCAGTGAAATAAGTGCTTGCCTGGCAAGCACAAGGGCCCAAGCTCAATCCCCAGTTCCACCAAAAATAAAATAAAATAAATTAAAATTTCAAAACTCAGATTGATCCCTTGTCAGGAGGCTTGCGGGTTAGCTCAGTTGTTTAAGCGCTGCTGTGGCAAACCCAGTCAGGTGCAGGGAACTGTGGTTCAATCCCCAGACCTGCCCTTAAGGCAGCCTGAGCCAGCCAAAAAACAAAATCTTTGTTAGTGGCATGCTTGCTGGAATGATTAAGAAAATGTATTTTGGTGTGTGCCATTTACTACAAAATATACAAAAGAATGTGAGGGGTTTATTAAGGGATAGAGAGGTAGACAAATGAATAGATACATGAAGAAGAATTAGCATTCATCTCTTGGTATCCACCAGGATTACCCCAAAATACAAAATCACAAGACATTCAAGTCTCTTGCTTGAAATGGTATAGTGGACCAGGCAGAGTGGCGCACACCTATAATCCCAGCACTCAGGAGGCTGAGGCAAGAGGAGCATTATGAGTTCAAGGCCAACCTAAACTATGTAGTGAGATTCTGTTTCAAAATACAAATAGGAAAAATGACAGTGCATATAACTTGTATATATCCTCTGTTCTAACTTGAAATTATCTTTAGATGACTGATAATACAGTTTAAATACTAAAAAGCAGTTGCAGTGCCGGATTGATTAAAAACTAATCACTGATGGGGCCGGAAAGATGACTCAGTAGAATAAGCACTTCCCTGGCAAGCACAAGGGCTTGAGTTCAATCCCCAGTTCCACCAAAAAAACAAAAAAAAAACAAAAAAAAAGAAAAAGAAAAACAAAAACAAAAACAAAAAAACCCAGCTAGTCACTGAAGAAAAAAGTCAAGGAATGTTTGATGAGTATAATGGGAAGACAGTAGATAAGATCAGGGTACTAATTGGGTATTCCCTGCAAAATATTCTCAATTTTGCTGAATATAGGAACAATTTCATCATAAAATAGATAAATACACAGCAAAGAAAAGCAAAACATATACATAGGATTGGCCTGATTTGAAAAATACAAGCTGAATAAAGGGAAGTGGCCTAAAATATTAACTCTGATGTAGTTATATTTTACTTTTCCTGTATCATGCGTTGATCATGGCTCTTCTTTTTCTGAACAATATTCATGTTGTATTTCTAGTGTGCCACTCCACCCCACCAGAGCAGCATCTCACTGCTGTGTCCCCTCGTCATAACTATGACACTGAGCACCTGCTGGGACTGTAGTCCTCTCATCCGAGCTCTGATGTCTCCCTGTGCTGGCACCTCAGAGGAAGACCACACATCACTGAGACTGGATCACTCTGCTTTTCCTGCCTCAGTTGCCTGGTCAGCTTCAAAGCTGCTTCCACCTGCCACCTTTCATTACACCCTCTACTGGGCTTTCATTGTTCTCTCTCATTTCTTTGGTTAAAAAATTAAATGAGGGCTGGAGAGACAGGTCAGCGGTCTAAGCACCTGCCTGGTACATGCAAGGGCCTGGCTTTGATCCCCAGTATCACATGCCATGCTGGCCTCACTGCTGTGCTGGCCAGCGAAACTGGCCATGTTGGCACACGCCTGTAATCCCAGCACTGGGGAGGCTGAAACAGGAAGATCACTGAGTCTGAGCCATGCAGAGAGACCCTGTACCAAATAAATAATTCTTAAAAATAAAAAAATATTAAATGAATTTTACCCAGAAAGTTAAAAAGAGAAATTTACAAATTGTGCTGCATAATGCCTTAAGATCCCAGCATTGCAAAATAACCAAAACATAAACATAAAAAAGAAATTACAAACAATAACTGAAAAATATATTTGCAGCAACATGAGAAACATCTGTTGTACTAAATTTATGTAGAACTCAAATATCAAAAGTTAAGGGGAAATCCCCAGAATGCCATGCTGGCCCCATCTCCAGGCACACTGAGATGCATTGAGATTGGGCAAGGTGGCACACATCTGTAATCCTAGCACTTGGGAGGCTGAAAGCAGGAGAATCACTATGAGTCTGATCTGTGCAGTGAAACCCTGTACTAAATACATAAGAAAAAAAAGTTAAGGGAAAAAAGGAAGATGAACCCAGTAGGGGAAAGGTAAAATATACAACAGGGTACAAAAAAAACCTATATTAAAAATCTCATCCAGGTAGGATGACACATATCTGTAATTACAGTACTCTAGGAGGCTGATGGAGGAGAATTACAGGTTAAGCCTAGCCTGGGCCATTTAGCAAGACCCTGTCTCAAAAACATAGGGGCTGGCCAAATAACTCAGCCGATTAAAGCATCTGCATGCAGGCGCAGGGGCCAGGGTTTGATCCCCAGGCCTGCCGTGCCAGCCCCACCCCCGGGACATGCTGAGGCAGTAGTTGTGACTGAGAGGCTGCAAATGGGGATCACTATGAGTCCGATCTAGTAGTGAGACCCTGAACACCCTGTAGACCCTTCCCTAAACATTTAAAAATAAATGAAAAAAACGAAAACTTCTGGGGGTGTAGCTCAGGTTAAAGGCCCTTCGTTGAGTGTTCAATACTGTTCCAATTTTAGTATATGTGCTACCAAAGCAAGCACAAGTCCATGGTACTGAAACAAACAAACATCACCAACAATAGAAGGAATGATAACCAAAGGAAAACAGGATATGATGTTCTACCTTGAAAAATGGTAAAAAATTAGACTAAAAAGTTGGGTGGTATCTTGTGTTGAGTGTGGAGGATCAGGAAATGATTAGTAAAATGCAATTTTGGAAAAGTATAAAGGGGTGTGACTTTCTGAAAGACATTTTGACAAAATTTATGAATGCATATAACCATTGAACAAAATAATGTTTAAAATTTGTAGTATACAACTATTTAAATAATTTCACAGGGCTGGGGAGATAGCCTAGTGGCATAAGTGCCTGCCTGGCAAGCATACAGTCCCAAATTCGATCCCCAGTACTGCAAAAAATTTATCAATAGTATGCATTTTTATTATAGTAAACAAGATGAAGTGGAGGATGGAAAACGTTAAATCAACCAAGATATCTGAACTTGGTGAACCTACTAACCATTTGTAGAAGTATAGAAGCTTGGTAGCAAGTAAGCAAAACAAGGATCAAGTATCAGAACCAAGTCAAAAGTTAACACTCAAGTAGCAGGAAAGCTGACTTTATACTGGAAGAACTGCAGCACTCGACTTTGCCCAGGAACTCAGAATGTCAAGTCAATGGTAAAGTGGAATTATAGGCTATTGTACTTTTCTCTTTATATACTTTCTTTTATTTCTATTGGTACTTTAAATTGTATTTAATATACATGTATTGATTTCTAATACTAAAAGCTAATGGTATCTTTACCAGTATCTGTAGAACATAACTGCAGTTTCCCCAGTCAAAGCATTTCTGCCATTCCTCCACAAGACGGCAGCAAAAGCACATCAAGTGTAGCAAAGCAGAAAAAAGAAACTGCTTTATCAGTTCAAATTGTGAAGCATTCTTATACTTGTCAGTAAGATGGCAGCAAGAGCAGGCCAAATAGAAGAGCAGCAATACCAACTTCCGAGTACAGGGATTTGCTCCAAAGTTCAACTGAGCTGTTTTAATAACCCAGTTGCTTTGTTACTTGTACAAATTATTCATCAGGGAGCTTCCTGCTAACCTGC
>NW_004524645.1:82829-87074 GCF_000260255.1 Octodon degus
TTCATTTTTATACTTTTCTGCTGGATGGTTAAGACCAAGGTAAAGCAGGACCTATGCAACAAGAGTTGTAGCTTTTGGGTCTGATAAGGTCAGTCAAATGCCCTCAGGATTTATCCTGAGGTCCTGTACCTCAGAATGTAGAACCTTTGTCAGTGACAGCCATGTGGATGAGTCATGGTCATTGCTTGTGTGGCCCATTTTTAAATAAACTTTCTGTGCCTTCCATGCATGACAAATGAAAATTTGCTACTGCCTTAGACTATTTTATCTGTTCTAATGTATATTAGAACTAACTGCTCTTGAAGCCTTTGCTAGCAATTAACAGCAGTATTCCCAGAGGCTTTGGACAACCTACAAATTTTTAGAGCAGATGTGTTGTGGAATCTTTTTAGATAGGTTCGAAAATTAGAATTTTGAAGAGTTGCAGCCATCTGAGAGAAAAATTTTAGTACTAAAAACATAGACTCTGAAAGTGCATATTACCACTTAAAACAAGTGTTTCTGCTGGAATCTGAGGAGTATATTATGCCCCTGGTGGTTAGTTAATGCTCCTTTAGTAATTTTTACTTGACATGATCCACAATTTAATAACTAATTTCAGCTATTTTTCTTTTTTTTCTTTTTGTATTTCAGGACAGGGTCTACACAGTCTCACTATGTAGATTGGACTCATAGTGATCCACCTGTGTTCAGACTCCCAAGAGCTGGGATTATGGGCGCATGCCACCATGCCCAGTCTCAATCCCGTCTCAGTGCACCCCAGGGACAGGGCCAGAACAGCATGCCGTGGATCAAACCCAGCCACTGCGCTCTGCTAAAGCAGGCACTTTAATCTGCTGAGCTATTTGTCAGCAGTGCTTTCCAACTACATAGTTTTTACTTTAAAACCTTTTCTAATGATATATAATTTGGGTTAATATTATAAAGTTGGAACTTTGCCTTATAAATGAATTTGTGCTGGAGAATCCTCTCGACTATTCTGGAAATGCTTTTCCAAAACTGAAAAATTGTTTCATTCAGCTTTTGATAATGTTCATGATAATGTTCTGGAGTTTCAGAAGGAAATTTCTCATCACAATACATAGCTTTATATTTACAGATTATGATGAGTAATTTCATATTGTTTTGTGGTGCTTTTCTCTTAACTTAAAGGCATCTTTCTGAGATTTCAAAGTTTTCAAATTTTTTAGGTTAAGAAAAAAGAACATGGGGTGCTACTTCTTCACCGTATATATGTAAAACACCTCTGCAAGGTAGGAGATCACTTGGCTACCTGACTGCTTCACTCTATTTCCTTGAGTAAAAATGGAATTACAGGGCTGGCCTGATAGCTCAGCAGACTAAAGCACCTGTCTAGGCAGAGTGCAGCAGCTGGGGTTCAATCCCCGTGTGCTGTGCCGGCCCCGCCCCCGGGGTGCACTGACACAGTAATTCAGACTGGGCGTGGTGGTGTGCGTCTGTAATCCCAGTGCTTGGGAGGCTAAAAAAGGAAGAATCACCACGAGTCTAATCTACGTAGTGATACCCTGTAGACCCTGTCCTAAGTACAAAAAAAAAAAAAAAATGGAATTACAATCTTCAGTAGAACCTCAACCAATTTTTAGGTCGTGCAAAGTAAAAATTTTAACATTGACCTGAAATCTCCTTTAAAACAATATTGGGCTGGGGATATAGCTCAGTGACATAAGAGCCTGCCTGGCAAGTGCAAGGTCCTGAGTTCAATCCCTGGTACCACAAAAAACAAAACAAAAAACCCCAATATTTTAGGGCCAACCAAATAGCTCAGCGGGGGGGGGGGATTGGATCCCTGAGCCTGCCATGCCCCCCCCCGGGGTGCTCTGAGATGGCTATTGAGACTGGGTGTGGTGGCGCACACCTGTAATCCCAGCTCTTGGGAGGCTGTAAACAGGCGGATCACTATGAGTCTGACCTAGTAGTGGGACCTTGAATACCCTATAGACCCTTCCCTAAGAAATACAAAAAAACCCCACAATATTTTAACATCCCATGTAAATTTTCTGACCTATTATTGGTAACTTACAAATATTACTGTTTTTCTAAGTACTAAGGTACAGCTAGTTGCTGCTTATTAATGACAAGTTTTTGTATTTTAAGATTTTAGTAATAATATCCATTTCAAAGAACAATGTCTATCTAAAATAACTTTATTTTGTCCCAAAACTCAATATTGATATTCATGCTAAAGATAGCTAAGTACCAAATAGTTACTCACTTTTGGTGGTTTAAAACAAGCAGTGTTCTGGGGGCTCTGTTATATTAACCTGGTAGTATGCCTGACTGTTTACATAATCTTGAGAAAATCTCTAACTCTTGTTTGTAGCTTTCTCCTTTCGAAGGAGGTTTTTTCCTGTGGTTTTCATACTGTTTCAGCAGTGAAACCATTTCCCTCCCAAGTAAAATCTTAGAACCCTAGTGAGTCATGGTGGTACATTCCCATAATCTCAGAACTCGGGAGGCTGAGGCAAGAGGATCACTTCAAGTTCCAGGCTAGCCTGAATTACAGAGAAGTGAGACCCTGTCTCAAAAAACTAATCTTAGGGCCAGGGAGATAGTGCAGTAGAATAAGCGCTTCTCTGGCAAGCGCAAGGGCCTGAGTTCAATCCCCTGTTCCTCAAAAAAAAAAAATAATAATAATCTTAAAACCCTTATAAACATGTGTGCATGCAAACACCCTACTTTACTATATGTCATATTAATATAAATTCACTTTATATACTCCATTAAGTAAACATTAAGTCAGCCAGTGAAAATACAAAATGCACTGCTGGTTTGTAGTACATTAGAATTTGGTGAATAATAATTTTTATGGTTATTTAAAAAAATTTGGAGTATGGATCAGAAGTTTCCATACAAGTCGAATTTGCATATTCCTAAACTTCCTCCATAGGTTCTTAAGATTCTATGGGAAGAACTTTGGGTTAAGTAATCCTCTGAAATGTTCTCTAACTCAAGAAATTTAAATTGTCTTTTTTGGATTAGACTTGATGTGTTTAATTCAGATTGCCTGATTTTAAAGTATTTCTGAAAAATCAATGTTGTTTTTCAAGTTTTTGAGTCTTTCCAATATAGCTAATGACTTTATCATAGAATCTTTCACCCTTGAAGAAATTATGGGGCCAGGGATATAGCTTGGTGGAACAAACACTTGCCGGGCAAGCCCAACAGGCACATCACTATGAGTCCAATCCAGTAGTGAGACCCTGAACACCTTGTAGACACTTCCCTAAAAAAAATACAAAGCAAAAAAGAAATTATGGAGTTGGACCCGTTGGCCCAGTGACTTGACATTACCTGCACCTTTTTATCATAAAAACTCCATGATACTAACTGATCTACTGTGAAATACAAAATGTTTTCTACTAGCTTTATCAAATAAATGGACATGGTTCTCTGCTCACTCCACTAAAACGAGGTGATAATTCTTGAGATGGGAATGTTAGGTAAGTTTTACTGTAACATCTAATCATAAATGTTTCAAAATTGTTTAATAGATTAAATGTACATTTTTCTTACTTTGTACAGCTTTGTATTTTTTTAAACATGAAGTACTTAAATGCATTTACTATGGTAGAAAATACATGTGCCTTCTAGGATTTGGGAAGTGGTCTCATGTAGTCTAAGGAATGTGTCTTACAAGTTATACAGTGTTCTCTATGTTAACCCACTAGCAAAGTGCTTAGTAATTACAAAGCTAGAACTTTAGTTTGAGAATATGAGTATGTGTATTGAATTTAGAGGTTGAAAATAGTACCTGTTTTATAAAGAGAAACTGATAAATTGTGTAATAAATAATCTTTAGCAAGTTTTAGATAATCTAAAATATTTTTTCTTCTGTATTTTAACTTTTGTATATACTAAGTATTTACGTTATTCAGGAGGACTATTTTATATTGTGTTCTGGAGGGTTGTGATGTTTATGTGCTATGTCTTCAGATTAAATTGGACTTGATTTCCTTGTATCTAATATATGTCTAGATAATAAGACTCCTTGGGAGATTATGGGCCAAAGAGGAAAGTGATCAATGATGTATAGTGTGCCTAAGGAGAGTCACATGGAGAGAAAACACTCTCTCAGGCTGTCACAGAGAACACATTGGCCAAGCAATGGCCGTGACTCATCCACATGGCTGACACTGACAAAGGCTCTACAATCTGAGGTACAGGATCTCAGGATAAATCCTGAGGGGATTTCACTGACCTTATCAGACCCAAAAGCTACAACTC
>NW_004524645.1:87174-93124 GCF_000260255.1 Octodon degus
AAAAAAAATAGGCAAGATTTGTGAAGATACAGGCATAGGCAATGACTTTCTGAACAGAACCCCAACTGCACAAGAAATAACATCAAGAAACAACGAATAGAAACATATCAAATTCACAATCTTGTGGATAGCAAAGGAAACAACAGAGTGGAGACAACTTACAGAATGGAAACAAAACTTGCCAGTTTGTCCTCAGACTCAGAACCAACATCTAGAATATATAAAGGATCACAATGACACATGCATACCCACGTTTATAGCAGCACAAGTCATAGTAGTAAATTTTAGAAAAGGCCTACATGTATATCAACAGATGAATGGATCAAAACAGTGTTTATGGGACTACTACTATTTATTACAGAAGAATAAATTTGAGTCATTTGTAGGAGAGAGGGGAGTGGGGTGGGGGTGGGGTGTAGGCTCCAGTGATAGTAGGTGATGCCCTTGGTATCTTGTCTAGACACTATTAGTACAAATCTTTCTTCTCATTGAACTAAGAGAAAGCAGCTGTATATCTATCTTAACTATTTTGTATATACAGATTTTTTTTTGCACTACAAAATGGTCCTTCATTTATATCCCCCTTTTTTGTTGTTTTGTCAGAGATGGGTATTCCATTGCCATTCAAATATTATAGGTGCGTGAATTCAACAAAGTAATTCAGTATCCTCCAGTAATCCATGACAGTAGTGGGTTGTAGGGAAATGGTTGTACCTTGAAAGCATAGTGTTATGTGAGGTGATTCAGATGCACAAGCTTAACTATAACATTGCATGTCTGATAGATATAAGCAACCCAACGTATAAATAAACTAAGGGGCAAAGTAAAAATTGGTAATAGAAACCAGGCAGATAGATCTTTTACAAATGGGAAAAAGAACAAGAGAGGGAGGAAGAAGAAGGGGTTAGGGGAAGTGGACAATAAAAAATTAAAGTGTGTCCTGTATATGTATCACTCCCCTCCATGAATGTAGTCGAATACACTGCAAACATGTACTAACAAAATAATTTAAAATTGTAAAATATGAATGAACTGAATCTCTCCTAGTCTCCTGGGTTGAGTTTTGCTTTGTTTTGTGTGTGGTGTTTGGAATGGCACCTGGCCTGGCTTGCTTGCTGGCTTGAACACTTTCACTGAGCTGCACCCAGATCTTGTTGCTTGCATAATTTATCATTTTTTTTTCTGATGTAACCAAGTCTTTATAAGAAGAAGAGAATGGCAGATGGGGCTGGGGGAAAAGGGAGTGGGGGAGTGGGGGGGTGCAGGCTCCAGTGACAATGGGTGATGACCTAGGTCTTGAGGTCTTATGTAGAAGCGCGGTGACTTAAAGGTAATCATACCATGCCATGTACTGGAAGTGTGCTGAGCGGGCAGAACCTAAGTGTTCTCATCATGGAAAAAGGAAGCTGTGTGAGGTGATCAGTGCTGGAGCTCAGGTTAGGACCTTCAGAAGAAGAATGGGGCTGAAGCTCCAGGTGAGGTCTGGCAGGGTTGGGGGCAAAGCTAGAACTGCAGACAGGTCCTGCAGAGGGGCAAGGCTGGGTTTGAGAGCAGGCCGAGCAACAGTGGGGTGGGGCTGGGAATCTGGGCCTGGAGGCACAGGGACATCTACAGCTGCTTTGGGTCTTAGTGGTCACCCCTAGGAGAGTACCTGGAGGAGGCCACCTCTGCTGGGAGGCGGGACATATCTGCAGACAGGCTGACTCACAGGCACTGTTGATGAAAGCAGGAGGTGGCCCAGGCAGGGAGGGCTGAGATGTTTAGCTTCTGGTCTTCTCTTGGATTGTCTACAGAATTGTAATGACGTTGAAACATTATAGCTTTCTTTTGTACTTTTTTGGTTCTTCCACTTTATTTTCATTATCTACTTGCTTAGTGGACACTTGTAAATTTTTAACATATCTACCCTGAAATTTTGACCTTAAGAAAAAAGAAGGAAACCAAAATCCAAGATGGTTGTACTACTAGTTCCTCTTAGCTCATTGAAAGGAAAGATTTGAGCTAATATTGTTTGGAGGAATATTTATGCTCATATATTGTACTCTGTGTAAGTACATTAAAAATAACAATACTCAGTGCATTAACTATTGTTATTCTCCTATTATTTTGTTGCGAATTTTTTTTTTTTTTACTTTTTTCACAAAAGAAAGCCTTGCCTCAGCGAGGTCCTCAGAATAAGAGAAGACATGAAAAAGCTTTCCCCTTACCCACCCTCTCCTGCCTTTGCTTCTTCTACGTGAACACATGATGCACACATTTAATTATCATCACGCATTCAGGTTTAGATTTACCCACAGGTCACAGAGCTTTTTTTTTTTTAATCATCTGATCCAGATCCAGCTGCATGTCTTCCCCAAGTGTCTCCTTTTAATTTTTTTGTTTTTGTTTTTAATCTGAAACTGTCTTCATTTCCTCCTCATACTTTTTTTATTTTTGATTTGTTTTTTATTTTTATTTATTTATTTTTGCGGTACTGGGGATTGAACTCAGGACCTTGTGCTTGCCAGATTAGTTTTTTTTTTTAATGTATTTGGTACATGGTTTGAAGGGTCTTCAGGGTGTCACTACGTACATAGATCAGACTCATAGTGATATTCCTGTTTTCAGCCTCTCAAGCACTGGGATTACAGGTGCGCGCCACCACACCCAGTCTCAATTGCTCTCTCAGTGCACCCCAGGAGCGGGGCCAGAACAGCATGCAGGGAATCAAACCTCAGCCATGAGTCTGTCCTCCTCATTCCTGATCAATGGGTTAGTAAATAACTGAACTGTCAGTTGGACATTGCTTTCTCTTTTTTTTTTCTTTCTTTCTTTACTAAGGCACATAACATAGAGAAATACTAAGTACATACTGAGGTACAAAATGTGTGTCTGCATAAGAGTCCTCAAATATTCCATTTGGAAAATGAAGGCGGACATGATCTTTGGTATGCTCAGCCTTTTGCCTGTTTCTTCTGGCCCAGCTCCACCAGCAGCCAGCACCTGGGCCATGCAGTCTTTCTTGCTCTTGGTGGGGATGTAGTGGGCGATCCTGTCAGCAGGGGGTTCTGTTTCAGCAGTTGGCAGGGCCATGGGCACTGCTGCAGTGCCAGCTCCAGGGCTGCTTGCTCCTCACTCTTCAAGGAATTGGTAAATCTTTTCCCTTTGACCTGGGGACGCTCCTGGGAACTTAACCATATTCCTTGTCAGCTGGCTAACGTGCTCTTCTATCCATCCAGGTGCCTTATTTTCCCTTAATTAGAAAGAAGGAAGGAAGGAAGGAAGGAAGGAAGGAGAGAGAGAGAGAGAGAGAGAGAGAGAGAGAGAGAGAGAGAGACTGGACATTGCTTTCTTGCAGAACTTTGGAGACATCATTTTAATGTTTTTTCCTGTGTTATGGGAAATCTTGAGTTTATAAGCCTGATTATAGACTTTTTAATCGTTATTTTTTTCCTCTATGGTTCCTTGCAAGAACTTCTTTCTGCATTTCCACATAGTATGTATGGAAATGGATCCATTTTTATTTAGCTGACTGAAGATTTACTGTAGGGGGAATTACCCGCTTGGACCCCCCCTCCTGTCCCTCTCTTGGGACAGGAGCTTTCTTTCTCTGAATAAATATATTCTGCTCATGGAAAAAAAAGATTTACTGTAGTTTGTCATTCTGAAGATTCATGTCTTCTAGTTCTGGAAAACTTTTACCATCATCTCTGCTTTTGACTTTTCCCAATCTGTTTTTATTCACTGAAGTTCCTTGAAGCCTTCATGGGACCTCATACTATCTTCTCTGCCCCTTCTCTGTGCTTTACCTCAATTTCTTTTCCCTGCTCACTTTCTGGAAATTTCAAGTCTGTAATCCTGATTTTCTAGCTTGATCTTCATCTCTGTCCAGCCATCTTCCCTCACAGACTTTAAGACTCTGAAGATCACATTTTTTTTTCTTGACATTGCCATTGCAAAGTGGACTTGGGATGAGGATGAAAGGGTGATCTCAAACAGACCCTGAGATAAAGGCAATTGACAGATGCTGTGCTGTGACTATGCAACTTCATTTGATTAGAAATCTTACTCCAAATGCTCCCAACATCTTATTCCTTCCATGGGCCCAGAACATGGGCTACATCCAGCCCTGTGGTCCTCAACATGGAGCCATGCTACCCTATGCAGGAAATTTGGAAATATCTGAATATTTATGGGTCTTATAATTGGGGAAAAAATTAAGGCCACTACGGACCTCTAGTGGGTAGAGGTTGTGGATGCGGCTCAAAATCCTTAATATACAATGAAGCTTCCCTGTCCCCAAAGGACACATCCAAAAGTGTCCTTAATGGAATAGTTTGATAAACCCAGCTCAGACCTCACAATAATCATATCTGACAGATCTCTAAATTTCAAGTGTGGGTGTTCTCCTGTGTGCACATGGGAGACTATTTCCACACTCAAGGCCAGCTTGAGGTGGTTGTGGTCATGATGCAAGCTTTAGGGAACATGCAGGGGTGTCACTCTAAGAGAACAGAAGAGGGAGTGGAGGAGGCAGAGAGTCAAGCCAGAAATACCAAGGAAGGAGGAAAAACGCAGAGAACAAAAACTGATTTAAAGTATGATCAATATTTACATCTTGTTGCATCATCAGAGAGTTACATTTAAGTGATGTAAATACATTAATACATTACAAGTTTTAGCTAGGAATAAAAGACACTCACTGAGTGAGTGTGGAGTCACACACCGATCATCTCATCACCCCAGAGGATGAGGCAGGAGGACCTAGACACTGAGGTCAGCCCAGGCTACAACCTGCAATCAAGTATGCATGCTGTATTTATTAAGAGAGATCAAGGCAAATAGACAAGAAAGGAAGCAAGGCACGATGAAAGGAAGAAAAAAGGAAGAATAAAAAAGAAGGAAAACAAAGGTGAGATCAAGAATAAAGTAAGCCTACAACTCCTGACTACATCAGGCATATCAAATTGTTAGAGATTTTGGAAGATAACTTGGCAGTGGTCATCAGAAGTGGAAATGTTGTTATTTGATGTCTAGCCTATACTGCATAGGGAGACATGGGTCCTCAACAAATAAAGAATAACACTCATAAATATGTATGCACCAAACACAGGAGCACCCAACTATATAAAGCAAATCTTAATGCACATGAAAAACCTAATATCTAATACCACAATTGTAACAGGAGACCTTAACACCCCCTTATCTCCAAAAGATAGGTCAATCAGACAAAAACTTAGCAAAGAAATAACAGAACTGAACCTGAGTTTGAAACAAATGGACTTGGTGGACACATACAGAGTGTTCCACCCAAACACAGCTGAATACACATTTTTCTCAGCTGCACATGGGTTATTTTCTAAAATAGACCACATACTGGTCCATAGGTCATGCTTAAGTATATGTAAGAAAACAGAAATTATCCCTTCTATACATTATCTGACAACAGTGAAATGAAACAGGAAATAAATGACAAAAGAAACCAGAAAAGAACTTTATGTGGAAATTAAATGACACCCTACTCAGCAACCAATGGGTCACAGATGAAATTAAGCAAGAAATTCAACAATACCTAAAATTCAATGAAAGTTCAAGCAAAACTTATCATAATTCATGGGATACGATGAAAGCAGTACTCAGAAGGAAATTCATAGCTGTGTACTCACACATTAGGAAAACAGAACGAGAACAAATAAATACCCTAATGCTTCACCTTCAACAACTAGGAAAGGAAGAGCCAACCAAACCCAGAGCCCAAAGATGGGAACAAATCATTAAGATTAGAGCAGAAATTAATTCAATTGAGACAAAACAATTGAAAGAATTAAAAAAGCAAAAAGCTGGTTCTTTGAAAGATTAAATAAAATCGATAAGCCCCTAGCTAACCTCATCAAAAAGAGGAAAGAAAAAATTCAAATACAAGCAATAAGGAATGAAAAGAGTGTAATTACCACAGACCCAGTGGAAATTC
>NW_004524645.1:93224-94172 GCF_000260255.1 Octodon degus
CAATCTGAGGTACAGGATCTCAGGATAAATCCTGAGGGGATTTCACTGACCTTATCAGACCCAAAAGCTACAACTCTTGTTGCACAGGTCCTGCTCTACCTTGGTCTTAAGCATCCAGTAGAAAAGTATAAAAATGAAATATAAGAAGTAAAGCCATGGTGTTATATTGAGCTGCAGGGGACACAGGTCAACAACTTCTGATATTGCCAGTCAAGTGGAAGACCCAATGTGATTATGGACTACTGGACTATTTTGGAATATTTTGCTTAGTTCACACACCTATAATATTTAAATGACAGAACTAAACAAAAAAGGGGATATAGATGAATGACCATTTTGTATCTGTGTATTCAAAATGGTTAGGACAGTTATATAGCTACATTCTTTTAATTCAAGGAATAGAGGGATTTGTTCTAACAGGGTTTGTAAATAGCATATCATGTCTGCATCTTCTGCAGCAAATAACCCCTAGGAAGGCAGTATGCAATGTATTACTTATTGGAACTGTCCTACCAATTTGATTTGAAACTGGTTCATTGCTACTTATTTCTCAATAAAATTATGGAAAAAAATGAAAAAAAAACCCAAGATAATAAGACTCCTTGGAAAGACCTTTTCATTCAGTGTTTTTAACATTAGGAAGTTGAATTCACTAAATGGAAGTCTAGAGAAAAAAATAAAAACAGAATACTCCCCATTTTATGACGGTAACATTCGAGGCCTTCCCAGTGTCATATAAAAGATGAAAAAGAGTGGCTACAGAGGCCAGTAATACCAGCACTTGGGAGGCTCAGGGAAGAGTACTGCTGGGGGTGTGAGGCCAGGATGGGCTACAAAGTAAGCTCGAGGCCAGCCTGAACTACATAGGGAAACAATATCTCAAACGGACAAAAAAGAAAGAAAGAAAGAAAGAAAGAAAGAAAGAAAGAAAGAAAGAAAGAAAGAAAG
>NW_004524645.1:94387-96697 GCF_000260255.1 Octodon degus
GAAGTGGGAGATGGGTACACCTGCTGTGGAAACTGGGCAGTGATTCCTCAGAAGCTCCAGCATGGATTCACGCCCTGAGCCAGAAACTCTACCTCGGGGCACATGACCAAAGAAACCAAGCCAGGGAGCTGAGTAGATGTTTGCACAGCTCTGACCATGGCATTATGCACAAGAACCAAGAAGAGCGAGCAACCTGACTGTCCAAGGATGGATGGATGGATGGATGGATGGACGGATGGACGGATGGACGGATGGCCAGACAGAGAGCGTTCTCTGCATGGAACGCAAAGGCAGAAAACTGTTGTTTTCCAAGGAACGTGGGATTCTCATTAACTTCACTTCAGTTGACTTCCCCCATCCATTCTCCAAGTCTCCAAGCCCTTCCGTGAGAGCTGACTTGACGTCAACCTGTAAAAGAGAACAATGGAGCACGGAAGGGAGATGGTTACCCAGGAACCATTTTAGAAGTTCTTCTCATGGTTGCAAGGAGAGCACAAGGCAGTGGTTCTGAGATGAGCCCCGGAGATCTCAATCAGTCCTACGTGCACCTGCAACTCCTTTCAACGACAGAGGAAGGAAGCCCAGAACTCTTGAAGGAAATGCAAAAGAATGTGATTCCATTCTGGTGACCAACGCCTGAACGCTGGGCATGTCACGCACTTTCTAGGCATCCAGGAAAGGCCTGCACCCAACAAAGCTATTAACATGGTCTGTAGATACGATTACTTTGCGGAATTTGTGGCCCATAAAGCAGATTCCAAAGCTCTAAGGGAAAGGGTGTGTGTGACAATTCAACTCACACAGGGACAGTATCAGTGTGGCACCCACTGAAGCAGCTCTACAGAGGTTGTTTCACAGAGAAAAACAAGTACAGATGCCCTGCCCTCCAAGCGTAAAGGAATCTGCTTGGAGGAGGACATTGAAAGTTGGCTTAGGGATTTCTCAAAAGCTCCACATGCTGAAGCCTCAGAGATGAGAGTGGGTCCCGAAACATTAAACTCGCGACGTCTCTTCTCGGGGGTTGATTTAGGCTTGGGGCCTCTTCCATGCCAGGAGACCTGTGCACAGTCCCCTGCACAATAGCGGTGTGTGACCTGCACATGGCACGTTGCCACTTTCCCATCTTGCCACTGGTCCAAACGGGCTGAACTTTGTGCCTAAGGGTTTGGGTCGAATGCCTGCCTGGGTCCTCTCATGAAAAAGAGGTTAGCATTTGGGAAGGGATTCATCAGTGAGGGGATGAGCCACAGCGCTCTCTCTCCTGAGCTGAATATAATGAACTTCCGGGGTCTGTGGGTTGACACCTTGTCTTGGGGTTCAGGTGCATCGCCCCGAAGTATGGGGTCGAGGCATGCCACAGTCCTGAAAGGTACAGCATGGGGTGAGTCCTGGGAGCAGTTCCCTCAGTGAGTATACACAAGTCCTATGCTCCCAGTGCAAGTTACCCAAAACACAAGGGCCTTACCGGCTGCGTGAGTACTCCTGAAAAGCGGGCTGGAGTGCAACTGAGAAGCAGAGAACTGGCCTGGCCTGTGAAAAAGGTCTCTGTTGGGGGCAGAGGACAAAAGAAACGCCTCCACCTGCTAAAGGACCCTCCGCTGGGCAGTGTACCACGAGAAAATACGCAGGGCCCATTGGAGACCCTGGAAACCAGAGCAGACATGGTTTCCATTCCCCACACCAAAAGGGAAACTGTCCCCCGTAGCCTCAGGGTAGATATATAGGTTTTATTTTTAGAAGTTTGTTACAGATTGAATCCAGAGCCCAGGCCTGGTGTGTGAGTGGGATCACCCGGGGCCCACCAGATCCTCATTGGAACCAGCGCCCAGGCCCAGCATGTGAGCGGAACTTCCTCCATCAGACAGGCCCGGTGTGGAATCCCAAGGAAGAACTCCCTGCAGAGAGGCTAGAGGCAAGACTCGCCCAGCTGATCCAGGAGCAGAACATCTTGCCAGAGTGTCACAGACGGTGCACCTCCAAGAGCCGGAGCAGGAAGAAGTGGAGCACAGCAGCCAGACCCAACCGCACTCACCTGGATGAGCTTGAACTTGGCAGATCCAGACCTGGTGCTCAGGTAAGAACTCTACCAAAGGTCAGAAGACAGTGCCATCCAAAATGACAAGGAGGAGCAAAATGTATTCTCGGGCCCTGAGCCCAATCAGAACAAATGCAGGAGACAATAGCATAGAAGAAATTGGAAATCAGACACCTCAAATCTCTGAAAGAACAGCATCTGAAGTAAAGAAACAACTGCACAAAGGTATAGAGGAAATCAGATCAGAAATAATTTCTGAAGTAAAAAAACAAATG
>NW_004524645.1:102427-111264 GCF_000260255.1 Octodon degus
CGCCCCTCTCTCCCTGATTCCTGGCCACCATGCAGTGTGAGCCGCTTTCCCGGGATGCCAGTTGGCCCTGCTGTTTCCAACTTGGAGCTTGCAGGTCAGGGACTGAACCCAGTGACCCTGTGAGCCAAAGTAAGCCTCTCCTCCTCTAAGTGTCAGGGGTTGGGCAGTGTTTGCCAGGGTTGGAAAAGGCCCAGTAGAACCAGGAACAGGATGCATGCGCCAGGCGTGATGGCCCGTGCCTGTGTTCCCAGGTACTGACTGGGGAGGAATGCTGCAACTTTTAGGTTAGCTCGGGCAGCACACGGAGTCCCTGTGTCCCACACAGAGAAGAAAATGAGGGTGGGATGCAGGTGACTGGTAGATCACTGGCCTAGCGCTCACAGTGCCCTGGGTTCAAGGCCTAGTTCTGCCAAAAGGGGGAAGGTTGGGGATGAAAAGTTTGGGCACAATGTTGGTAAATATTGAGCTTGGCAATGGGTGTGTGAAATCGCCTTTTACAAATCTGTCTGGTTTGTATTTTTCCTTTCTCTCTGCGTGTGGGTGTGCTTGCATGCCTGCATGCGAGAGACAGGGAGAGAGACAGAGTAAAGTGATTCAGCTCAGGTCTTTCAAATTTGACACAGCGGTTGCGAAAGCTCTGAATCTGGCCTCAGACCTATATTCCTCCTGCCTCGGCCTCCCAGAGCACAGAGGTAAGAGCCTGTTGCCACCACACCTGGCTAAATCTACCTGTGCACACTGCAGGAAAATGCGCAGGAGAGACACGTCATTCACATGACATTGAAACTAAGGTGCACTTTCGTTTTTAGCAAACATTTCAGAGGGAAGTGCTGTGGTTCAAGTACCCCCACACTCCCATTCCCTACACTGGGTGTTGTGGCTTCTTACCTAGATGTCCCTCCCTCCCCCCCCAAATCCCCGAGTGGCATAGATGGACTTTCTGGAAGTGGATGGAACTAGGCTATGGGACTGTGGATTGGGGGCAAAGGCTGGGTTGGTGCACTGGTTGCCTTGGCACTGTTCTGGGGTGGGTGATGGGAAGCCCAACCCTGGGTGTGGGTGACCCTAGGCAATAGGCTTGTAGCCTGGCTGGAACACACAGGGATGATGGAAGGCAGGCTGCCTGCTTCCTGCCTGGGCCACCATGGCCGGCTTCTCTTCTGCCACACTCTGCTGCCATGCTGCCCTGCCTTGGCATCGTCTGACTGTGGACTGAAACCTCCACACATTGTGAGCTGAAATCCACCTTTTTTCCTTCAACGTGGGGACGTTAGGTATTTTGTCTGAGCAATGAGGAAGTAACTAAGACCCTCGGTGTGAGTGCTAGTCCTCACCTCGGTCCAGAATCCTTAAAGCCTTAGACACACACGGGGCAGTTCAGCGAGATCTTGTTTTCAAAAGCTCCTAACTTAAGGTGGATATCACATCAACTGAGGTACAGAAGAGAATGAAAGCTGGTGTGGCCAGCAGTGCCCAAGTCGCCTTCCGAGTATTTTTGCCATGGTCTTGAGGCCTTGGCCATATTTGGGAAAGCATTAGCACACCATTATGCATAGACTCCTGGAAATGTGGGATTTGGAAATAAATCCAGTGCAACCTGTGAAGTTGCTTTGCAAACCTCAGGGCGATTTGGATGCCCAGGATAAATATAAGAAGGGCAGTCTGCCCCAGTTGGTTGCATGAAGATGGCAGCTCGCTTTGCCATGAGCATGGGGCTCCCACTCTCCTGAGTATTGGGCTTGAATGGGACCTGGAATGATGGGGGCGGGAGTGAATGCCCTGGATGCTCACGGCAGAGTAGTCAATCCAGAGAACAGCAAGGGTGATGCAAGCACTAGCAGCACTGAGCAGACCTCATGCAGGGATGAATGCGACACGGGTGACACCCTTCTGCAGGACTCCCCCCTGCAGGTTTCTGAGTGCTAACATAGTGAAGGCTTGGGCCAAGAGCCCTAGAGTGCCACCGACCCCCGGGGGGTGCTGAACTCCGCTATTACTGGGAGCGAGGAAAGTAGCACCGAAGGTGTGTGGGTGACCCACCCTGACTTTGCTGCAGCTACGATGTGCTAAGTGCATGCTCTTCATATTCCCACACTGATGGTGCCAGCACAGGAGAGCGACAGTTCATCCGTGTACCACACGCACCACGCCAGAGAGCCACGCAAGTGCTGCCTGGGATCCACGTGATGGTGGCAACAGCTGAGCCCGGGACCTGGTGATAGGATTGGCAGTAGAAGAGCAAGGTCGTGGTGGCTGCACACACACAGGACAACTGCAGACAGACACAGGGCATCCCGACAGCAGCACCCGGGGGCCTGGGACATCTGCATGGGGAGAAGTACCAGCAGGGCAGTGCTGCAATCCACAGAAGAGGTTTTGAGTCTGGATCGGCTCTGTTGTGCAGCCCCTGCAGCCTTGGGAAGGGCCGTGGGCAATTTGTACAGAATGCTTTCCAATAGTTTGATATACATTCCCCTCATTGTGTTTCTGCGTTGTTAACCTCTCCCAAGCTACTTGTCTTCACAAAGCACTGTGGAAGCAGTGCCATGCATTGAGGCCCAAAACAGGAAAGCGCGAATTGAGCCCAATCCAATAAGAATGAAGATAAGAGGTGAGAATGTGGGATGAAGTAAGGAAGGTGGGACACACACACACACACACACACACACACACAGATCAGCACAGCATTTTTCATTGTGATCAAAGGAATGCAGGTAGGATTGGGGAGCAGTGGCACAGGAAGTGTCAGTCTTGAACATCTGGTGAAGAACAGCTCAATGAAAAGATGAGATTTGAGTAAAAACTGCGATATTAGGAAAGTTCCGTAGAGTTTTGTCTGGACATTATAAGTGTGTACCAACTAGTATATGACCAGGAGACATCTGATAGACAGCCAGGTGTAAAAGAAGAAGGCCAAAATCTGAAGAAGACTACAGCAATATTAAGCAAGCCTTTTGTGCCAGTCTGCTTGGTAATTCAACTTTATAGCATGCATGGGTCATCCTAAGGTACGTGGTTGATGGAATCCCAAGAAACCAATAAGTTTCGATCATTCAGAACAGTTCTAGCAATGTTGCATTTGGACATACTGTTCTCCAACAGACTGAAGGAAGAAAGTCTCTTTGAAGAAATGCCTGAATCCAGGGCTCAGGCAGAGAAAATACTGTATGGGCTTGAGGCTTGTAGATCTGGAATGAACAAAGTGTTCAAAAAATGCAGATGCCTGCATGCAGGCGGAGGGGCTGGGGGTTCGATTCCCTGACCTGCTCTGCCGGCCCTGCCCCCCAGGGCACACTGAGACCGCAATTGAGACTGGGTGTGGTGGCGTGCACCTATAATCCCAATTCTTTGGAGTCTGTAAACAGGCAGATCACTATGAGTCCGATCTAGTATTGAGACCCTGAACACCCTGTAGACTCTTCCCTAAAAAATACCAAAAAAAGAAGACCTTTCCCTACATACAAGAAAAAAAGAAAAAAAGCAGATGAATTGAAAAGTCACCAGAACCCACATGGGAACTGACAGAACCTCACCCTTCCAAAGGCAAAGCAAATTGCACATGAAAATAAACTATAGTAGTATTGAATTCTAATCACCCTGAATGAAACTGATATAAATTAAAAAATGGGGATGAGTGATGGTTCTTCTTTGCAAGGGAAATGATAAATGTAGGAGGAAGTAAAGACCTAATATCTCCATTAGAATACTGTAGTATCACTATTAGAATACCACAGTAACAGATGGCACAATAGTGCACAACTGTGATCACAGATACTCTGGATGCTGAGACAGGAGAATTGCAAATTTGAGGCCAGCCTGTTGTAACTTATCCTCTCAGCAATTTCTCCAACATATTTACTAAATACAAAGGAAAGGAAAGGAAAGTACAAAGAAAGGTAAGTTTACTCTGGAGAAATCAGTAGAGACATCCATAACTGTATGACCCAGTGCAGACACCGCAAGACCTTCAAATGTAGCACTAGAAAGAATGCAAATCATTTCTGGAATGTTTCTACAAAAATGCATAACGTCATTTCAATAATGAGATAGCACTTGGCAAATCCAAACTACAGTATGAAGAGATGAGGATGGAAGATTTCTGTGTCCTTTTACTAGCACAAAAGGTCATCTAGGTCCCACATGACATTGCTGCGCACCCTCCACTCAAGGACAAGATTGTTCAAGGCTCTGAGTACCTGTCCCAAATCTTCTGCAAGGACAGGCTTCCTTGAGCTATTGTGACGGTGGGAGTGTTGGCCTCCAATGAACTGTGCATGGTTTGAGAGATGCAGGAAATGATCTTAAGACAGGAAGGTTCTAGCTCTGTGTGTAGTTCTACTCACAAGAAAATTTTAAGACCTATGATAAACTCTAATCAGTTTTATTTTAACACTTTATTAAGGATTGTGGTACATAATAGTTTCCCAGTACTTTATAGAAACATATGTGTAACTTTAAACTTTCCATATGTGTTCAATATGAATATATGAATATTGTGCATTAATTTGTGGATAATAATTCCCTCAGTGTTATATAGGAATGTATGTAAATGAATGTATAAGTGAATATATTATTCATTTAAGACTACCATAATGCAGGCAAACTTCCTTATTGGGGAGGTGGTTCTGATAATGGAACCCATAGTCTTGCACATGCTGGGCAAGAGCTCTGTTACTGCCTGGCAAGTGCAAGGTCTTGAGTTCAATACAAAAAAAGGGGGGCTCTACTACTGAGCTTCAGCCTGCATACAGGCTTTGGGAGAGGAAATTTCCTACACAAAATGCTTAGACTGAGTATACTTTAAACATAATTTCAAATCTACTTCTTCAAAAGGTTATTGAGTCTCTCTTGTTTGAAGCCTTTCTGCTTCCCAGACAAGAAAAGGTCATTCATTTTAGGGAGTTTCAGGGGATCTCAGGTCTCATGTTGGAGTTTGGTGCAAGGGTCACCCATAACAGCTAGGCTGTCATTTGCTAGGAACACAAGGTCTATGATCTGGACTCTGAAGGTGAGTAGATTTCCAAATTCCCATGCCCAAGGCTCAGCACAATCGCTTATTACCACTAAAGTACTGAGACAACATCCAGTGGCTGAACAGGAGCAATTGCCTTCCAATTGCAGAGACCTCAGGGGAATTTCATTGCAGAAGAAAGACCTGACAAAAACAGGAAAGAACTCCAGGAAGGGAGGGCCAGTCTGTTTTGTAAGCACTGATAGAATGAAGTTCAAGTGTACGTGTTGAAGAAACCACTGCTCGCAGTAACCCAGGGATGGCAGCAAATGATCTAAGCAGGTGGTGGCTGCCTCATCATTCTGTGGTTCTAAATAGACTCCAGGGAAAATCAGGAGCAATTTCACAAATTGTGGAATTTGGGTGGAGAAATTTTTACCTTGCCACTTGGTTTTAACTCTCAGAAAAGGAAAGGCCAGTGCATATAGTCATGGTTCTGTTAAATGGTGACCTTTCCAAAAATAGTTATTTCTTAACAAAATCTACTAAAGGTCAGCATGGTAAAAGCTACACACAGTGACCCTCATTCCAAGACCTCTTGCACCCATGACCTCCACCTCAGGGCTCCTGTGGCCACCTGTGTGCACCCAGCTAAGGCATCAGCACTGCACTTCTGATCTTTGTATGGACGACTTTCCTCTGTTTACCTTCAACCCCCAGGGGGACCATCCTTCTTGCTAGCATGGAATAGTTATGTGACAAGGGAAATCTATAAAATCTGAGGTTCATTAAAAATAGGAAAACCATTGTTACTGTTTAGGTCTAGATGTCCCCCAAAGTGTCATGAGGCTTTTCAGAGATGGCTGGATCCAGAGTGTGCGATGCTGGGATTAAATGTGTCATGCTATGAACAGAGATGTGTGACTTAAATTAGTCCACTGATTGGTTTCCCATAGCTCTAGATATGAGTGCAAACTGCTCTAAGGGCATGTAGGATGGATAGAATATACGAAAAACAAAGAAGGCTGCTTCTGCGTTTGCTGCTTCTTAGCTAATCCAATGCTTTACTGCCTATCCCTCCACCATCAACTGTTTCCCCTCTACAGTACCTCTCTGCTATGACACTCTGTCTTGGAACCAGTGAACTATGGACTGAAACCTCTACAAACTCTGAGATACAATAAACTTTTCCATCTTTAACTTTGGGTGTCAGGTATTTTGCCTCAGCAAGAAGAAAAGTAACTAAGCCAACCGTACTTCACTTAAAAACTGCTTTGAGCAAAGAAATTGCCAGTGTCCTCTGCTCAGTTTTTAACCAAGAGTTACAGTATACTCACTGTGCAGGTAGCTTGTTTCAAGGAATCCGCATTTGTGTTGAACTCTCCAGTTCTCTGTGGAACATGGCAAGGACACATGGTGGGGGTACCTGAACATAAAGCCCATAATAAGTACAATTTCTCCACTGAAACCATAGGCTGTGTTTATGAGACATCACTTTATAGTAAAAGATTGGAATATACAGACAAATATTCTCTTTTTTTTTTTTTTCAAAACTGAATCACAATGTACAACTCTTGCTGCTTAGAAAAAGAGAGGGGTTTTTGGCTGATGATTTCAGTCCATGGTACACAGGTTCTAAGCAAACAGCATGAGAGAAAGGAATGGTGGAAGGGAGCTGCTCCTCTCATGGCAGCTGGGAAGCAGAGTGAGGATGAAAGAGACAGAGGAGGGTGAGATTCCCTTCCACAACGAACCTCAACTTCTTCTCAGGCCCCCTTTTCCAATAGCACTCTCAGCTGCCAAATTCAGCATTAGATGATTAGACTGGCAAGTGGATGTCCAAAACCCTCAAATCGGGGCCCCCAGGATCCAGTTGCCTTCCACAAGTCTCAAATGGGAGCACATGAGGCCTTTGGGGGGCATTTTCCATATACACTGTGACAAGCATAAAGATACAGCCCTTTTCCAGAAATGACCTTTGGAAATCCTGCCTTCCAGATTTTTACACATGAATGTTTATTTGGATTCCTGTTAAAAACAAAACTGAGGGGCCTACAAGTACAGGGTCCCTAAAAGCATACTAAACTGAAAGCATACCTGTACATTTTCTTACCTCTTTTCCTATACTTAACCATACAGGGAACAGTTCCTCTAATTAAAATATATGGGAGGTGCTTTCATAGAAAGCTGTTGGTCACACAAAGGCCATGACTCATCCTGATGGCTGACACTGACACAGGAGCTGAGAGGCTCTGTGCTTGGTTTCAAGGTAAATCCTGAGGAAAATTAACTGACTTTGATTGATAGCAAGAGGTAAATTTTAGTTAACATGGGACTCACTTTAACTTGGTCTTAAATACCCAGCAATAAAGTACAACCAAAAGATGTACAAAAAACAATGCCATAGAAATAAACTAGATGTAAGAGGGGGCACAAATTGTTCACCCCTTCTAGCAGTTTCCAGCTATCCCAGTAGTTGAGAACTGTTATGGGTCATTAAGAAAAACAACAGTAAAATGTACTTTGATTATACATACTCTAATTTCTGAGAACATTTGTTTATTCCTGCCTAGAGGTTGCCAAACTCCAAGTGACTATGCAGACAAAACCAATGACAAATGTTCTAGACCCCTTTTACTGGGACCCACCAGATCAACCTTGTAAGGAGAGTTTATAACTGGTAAACCACAACATGATGTCTACCTCAGACTTATTAGATTAGCTCGCCGGAGAAGGCCGCTGACTGTGGTCACCCCTACACTGGCTCTTCTCAGCTGGAAGCAGTTAGATGAGAACAATGCCCACTCTCCTTTGAACATAGTTAGGGATACTTCTCCAAAGGAAGAAATATTATAGGTAGCTAAGTTATTTAGAAATATGGCAGGCAGCCAGACAGTGCTGGGCCTTGGGCAGGTCAGTGCAGTAGACAACTGTGGCTGGTGGCTTGATTACAAGAACAAGAATGGACAATGTGATCACCTCCATGCACAATTAGATTTTGCTATCTTTACCTTAAATCTTAAAAAAAAAACCTGGTGGCAAAAAGTGATTACCATCAATCAGAGCATCATTGGCAAAAGTACAGATCTGAGGAGTTCAAGTCCTATAGAAAGACATACAAATAGGACAGTGGGATGGCCCAGTGCAGTTAATAATATAGGTTGAGGGTATGCCTGTGTTAAAGGACAATGCAGCTCCCTTATGGCTGCCTTCCCAGAACATGTGACCATGGAGAGAGGAATAGCCCTGCTCCATGCAGGAGCCTGTCCCCGTCTGGCCCTCCAATGCAAGCATTCTCAGAATGACCCTGGAGAAAAGCCTGGCACCATAAGTACTGAGATCCATACAGGCTACAAAATTCATGACATGGGGACAACTAAAGAAGACAAAGTGGGAGTCTCACATCCTGGTGATGTGACATGGCCCCCACAAACTCCTGACAATGTTTATTGCTATGGTGGCTTTAATACCCTGTGCTGTATTTCAATTGCTGCAAGTCCCAAAAAAGGGGGGGCAATTTTGGAGGGCCACAAATTCTCAATGGCTAATTCTGCCTACTTTCCAAAGAGACAAATGGAGGCTTGGGATGATCAGTATCATCCTTTTGAGATTGCTCATTAACTCTCTAGGAATTGGCTGTCCTCTCCTACCCACTAGGACTAAACTAAGACCACTAAGATTGAAAAAACACTCCAGGGCAAGATCCTCCTTGGGATAGCATCATCTGCACCCTTCTGAGTCATGCCAAGTTTATATGTTGCCTGCTGAGTCATCAACCTCTTCTACCAACCTTGAGTCTTCAGCTAGAGCCTCTTGTCATTGTGTATACCCCATAAATAGTGGCTTGCAGTGTCTTTGTCTCTGCCCACCCTGAGGCACTGACCCC
>NW_004524645.1:111364-113440 GCF_000260255.1 Octodon degus
ATATATTTAGAGAATGTGGTACAGCATGAAGTTAGGAATTTTGCATGAGCACACAGCACCCACCTGGACTTGCATATTAAGGCTTCCAGATTTTCCTTCTTCCTATTGTCCACTAGACCCCTAAGAGCACTATGGCCCAGGGATTTTAATCCCACTCCTGGGATTTCTCCACTAGAATTGATTGCAAACAGTAGGAGACTAAGTGGGAAGAGAAAGAAATAATAGGGAAGTACAACTGGCCCATGTATGTTACATGCGTGTATGAAAACCCCCAAATGAAACCCAGAATTCCATGGGACAAGTAGGCACTAACTGAAACCATCATCATCTGAGTATCAATGCAAAGTGCACTGACAAAGGTAATCACACAGAAATGCCTGCTGGGTTGTTCACATTTTCAAAGCCAGACACAATTATTGTAAAATTTTAGGGAGGCATGCTGAGGTGAGACAACAATAAACACAGCACGGAATGCTGGCTACACAGGTGTTTGCCCCATGGCAATTTATTGAGCAGTGCACTTAGATGCTGTGGGGGTTCCTGTGGGAAGGTTAGTGGAATTCTATAGAGTTAATTCCAATCTACCACTCCCAGTGCAGCTCATGGTGAGAATAAAGACACTGAGGCATATTTGTAGTTGTGGGAAGACAAGGGGTCTTAAGTCCTGCTAGGATGATGACTAAGTGGATGGAACAAAGACCCTGGGGAAAACTTGGGTTTTAGTAATTCCTGAAGAAGGGCCAGTGAGGTAGCTCAGTTGTCTAAATTGCCTGCCTAGGCAAGCTTAGGCAGGAGCAGGGGACTGCAGTTTGATCCCTGGCACCACATGCCGTGCCAGCCCCAACCTCGGGGCAGGCTGAGCCAGCCAAAAAAGTAATTATGTAAACAAATAAAAACTAAAGTAATTCCTGAAGAAGAGAGAGGCTTGAGGATGCCTGACTGTGAAAATGACTGGAAGTGGAAATAGGTGAGTACTGTGAGGTGGGCTAGGTAGGAGCCCTAAAATCATCTCTGCAACATGCAGAGAGAAGGATATGCAGCAAAAGTAGTCTGCATGACACAACTGAGGCAGCTTGTGATGTCCTGAGGTCAGTGTTTCAGCTCTGATGTGTAATCTTTTGTGCCCTGGGAAGTCACAGCCTCTTATCTGGAGGCTCATCCCAGCAGCCAGCGTGGAGCGTGGAGCACGGAGTGTGGAGCGTAGAGCACGGCTCTCCAGTCTGCCTCCGCTCACACATATTTGTTTGGCAGCTATAGGGGGTAAAGGAACACTGCCACATCACCTTGCTTCCAAGACTGCACATCAGCACCCAGGACCCATCTGCATTGCTTAGAGGCAATTGGAGGGATGAGGAAAAGTCCTAGCCAGCGCTGCACACATCAGTACATGGAAATAAGGCCAGGCTCAGCCAAAGTGGAGATGATGGCTCCTCCTTCAGACAGAGTCGCCCAGGTGGCCTTCCACAGTTTCAAGGTACCTAGGAAAAAGAGTAAGACTACATGTTCACACAGCGTCTTGCCTGTACATATTTGTAGGAAAGTGTTCATAGTAGACAAAGCATGGAAGCCATCCATATGCATAAAATGGAGAAGTGACTAGGTGCACTGTGGCACGTTCATACCCACAATGTAAAAGGATGCATTTCAGATGCAGGCTACAACACGGGTAAGCCCTAAACACACTCTACTAAGAGCAAAGAGCTGAGCCTCACAGATTTGCCACACACCACACATTTGTGTGATTCCACTTCTTTGTAATGTCAGCAAGCAGTTCTATTATGTAGATGAAGCACACACTGTTTAACCTACTGTTACATTGGAGTGGTTTCTTCACTTTCAATATTACCATCAGATCTATGACAATGATTTATGTGGCTTATATTGGGGACCAAGCATAATTATGACCCTATAGCAAAACTCTGATTTGGGCAGAGGACAATTTACTCAATTGAAACATTGTATACAAATTTCCCACAGCCCTTCCCAAGGCTGCAGGGGCTGCACAACAGAGCCGATCCAGACTCAAAACCTCTTCTGTGGATTGCAGCACTGCCCTGCTGGTACTTCTCCCCATGC
>NW_004524645.1:137371-151038 GCF_000260255.1 Octodon degus
ATACAGATGAATGTCCATTTTGTATTTGTGTATTCAAAATGGTTAGGATAGATATATAGTTACATTCTCTTAATGAATAGAGTGATTTGTTCTAATGGTGTTAGGATATCATGTCCGCATCTTGTATAGCAATTAACCACTAGGAAGAAGGTATGCAATGTGTTAATTATAGAAACTGTCCTACCAATTTGATTTGAAACTGTCTCATTGCTATTTTTTATCAATAAAATTATGGGGAAAAAGAAACAAAAGCATTCTTCCGTTTGTCTGTAGTAAGATGGCAGCAAAAGCAGTAGCAGAAAGACTGTGTGGAGTTTATCAGTCCTCATCCCAAATTGTCTTCTATTCGTCTGGGTAATGGCATCCAAAGCACAGGATATACAGCAGCAGTAAAGCCAGTTCCAGATAGTTTGGTCTGGAACTGAACACTGCTCTAGTGGCTTGGCTGCTTTTGGACGTGTTGCTTGTACAAATCATTCATTAGATTGCTACTGTTTCTGACAAAAAAAAACTTTGTGTTGATTGTAAATTCGGTATGTAGGAGAAAACACAAGTCTCCTTCTGTGGCAATATTCATATATAAACATTGTTGACAACCATTAATCTTCGTGCTCATAGACATGTGACGGAAAGGGGAAGCTACACATTTATAGAACAAAATACACCCTGGACTCAATTGTTTTCTGATCTACTGTTCACATCAAATACAGCTGGAGTCTTTTCCCTACATTTTTCAATGTGGTGATTTTTAAAAGTTGTAAGGTGTTCATCCTGTGATTAATTAGAATGTGTTTAATGAATATAAATTAATCATGTAGGCTGTTTGTCTTTGAATTAACACAAGACTTACCACATATAGTGTTCTGAGAAAATACTGCAATTAATCAATCACCCTCCAAATTTGATGCACATTAATGTTTTTCCATCTTTGGTTCACATATTTTCTGTGTGTGGTAGTGGGGATTGAATCCAAGACCTTTGTACTGGGCTACACCCCCAGCCCTTTATTTTCTTAAATTTGAGATAAGTTGTGGAGTTGCTCTGGCTGACCTTGAAGTTGGGATACTCCTCTTTCAGTCTCCCAATTGGCTGAGATTAGGAATTTTTAGTCATCAAGCCCTGTACATTCTTTTTAGCTTTGCTCTCAGACTTCAGCTACAAAAGTAAGCTCAATATACTACACTGGGGCCCAGGGAGATGGCTCAGTGGAATAAGCACTTGCCTGGCAAGCGCACGGGCCTGAGTTAAATTCCTGGTTCTGGAAAAAAAAAACTAAGCTGCTTTTTTCTAAAATTCAAATTTCTACACATAAATGTAATTTTTAAAAGATGTAGGGGCCGGGGAAATGGCTCAGTAGAATAAGCACTTGCCTGGCAACCGCAAAGGTCTGAGTTCAATCCCCAGTTCTGCCAAAAAAAAAAAAAAAAAAAAAGATGTATCTTTACTTGGGCTGACAATATGATTGGAGATTTATTTCTATTATTAGAGACTTAGATCCTTTTACATGACCTCAAACCCAATCAATATGATTTATAATCTAGTCAATTGATAGATAGGTGCTTTCCAACTTTTCAGTGGCAATCAGTGTTCCTGTGCAGCGGTGGCTGTGAATGAGCTCCTCTAGGCGGCGCAGGGAGACAAGAACTGGAGTGATCACCAGCCCTGAGGCTCCTAAGAGAGGCAGCACTGACTGAGGAGCCTTGGCTGGAGCAAGCAGCCACCTCGCACTCCCCAGTTCCTCCCATTTACACTGAGCCCACAGGGAGTGAGCGCCCTCATATCTTCACTACTGCTGTGTGACAGGAAACACAGCTGTGACCATTTGTGAGATTAAGCAGTTTTTAAATGATTCAAGTATATATCTCTTTGCATCCTGCAGGGGGTTCTCCTTTGGCTTGACCTCCTTTTGGTGCTTGAGAAGGAACTCAGGGCTTGGTGAGAATGCAGGGCATGTGCTCCACCATGAAGCTACCCTCCAGCTTCTGGAGTTTGCCTTATTTGTATCAAATTCTCACTTGTTCCTATATTCCTGATACAAACCCAGTCTGGCAATCTGCTCTGCACTTAATTTAAGGAAACTTAACCCCAGAGTCTGCATTTGAAAGATGTGAATAGGTTGGATATAGTCCGCAAGACAGTTGGACACCAGGCTGGTGACCAAGAACTATACTCAGCACTGCAGTCAGAAACAACAAGAAATGTACAGTATGAGGGGGATTTGCCTGATCCTGCAGTGCTCCTGCACTGTCTGGGTGCTCAGAACTAAGGGCGCCAGCCAGCTGTGTTCCTGCTGATTATACAACCAGCAGCCCAGGGAGCTGGAGATAGTGGCCTCCTGAAGATAGGGCCTTATCTCTACCCAGAGGCATCCAAGATCCCCAAGCTTTCTCCTTGCCTTCCGGGAGGCTCAGGCTGGCTTTGCAATGTGACAGACACTGGGCCTGGCCCTTCTGCCCTGTGGGGGGTGGGGGTTAGAAGCATTCCAAGCAGTGAGTCTGTCTCTGGAGGGGAGGATGAGCAGGTTACCAGCAGCCTTAGGAATGCTCCTTGTCTTGATTCCCAGTTCCTGTCCTGGGCTGCATTCCAGATAGGGGCGGGTGAGCGCTAGGCCCCCCGGCATGGCTTGTAGGAACTGGGGTGCAGGACATCAACCCAGGAGAATGGGAAAGAGCCCGCATCTCTGACCAGGCTCAGGGCCTTGGGTCGGGCTGAGCACTTGGGTCTGGGACAGGATACGTCCTTTGCTAGCCAGCAGGTCCACTGCAGCCCTCCATGGCTCCTGCCCTCACAGGAATGAGTGGAGCCTGGGGATGAACTGTGCTAATAGGAACTGGGTAATTTCCAAGAATCACCATTAATAACTATATGCATCACATTCTGCAATAGATCACTAGAGTTCATTTCTTCCACTTGAAATTTCCTGCTTTTGACCACTTCTCCCCTCCCCCAGCTCTTAGTAACCTCTATTCTCTTCTCTAGTCCTATGAGTTCACATTGTTTTTGCTTCCACATGTAAGTGGGACTATGTGGAATTTGTCTTTTGGGGATTGGTTTCTTGCACCTAGCACGATGTCCTCTTGGATCATCCTTAACACTATAACAGCAGGCTTTTCTTCAACGTTTAAAGATTTCTTTTATTTGTGAGTGCATATTAGCTATACAGAATAGTTTTGGCATATTCCTACATGCACATAACACACTTTGATTATTTTGCCATCCATTGCTCTCTTCGCTTCCCTTTCTCTGTCTCTTTCTCGCCCCCTCCCTCTCCTTTATTCCATTCCTCTTCTTTATTGTGTCCCTTCTATTTCTCTGTCATGTTTCCCCTCTCCCACTCCTTCTCCCCTCACCCCTCTTCTCTCTGTGTGTCTCAGGCTTCACAAATGATAGAAAACAGGCAATATTTTACTTTTGGGATCTGCTCTATTTCATGGAACACACTGGTCTCTAGTTTAACTCACTTCTCTTTAAGTTTCAAGTTTTAATTCTCCTTTGTGCGTGAATAATACTCAATGGCAATATACAATTCGTTTCCTTGTCATTTCCCTATCTGATAAGTACCTTGGCTGTTCCCATGGCTTTGCTTTTGTGAATTGTACTGTAATTGCCATAGATATGAAGGTGTCTCCATACTATTCTGATTCTAATTCTTCCAGAAATACGCAGAGGGCTGAAGTAATTGGATGAAATTGTAGCTCTAGTTTTGCCCAGGATCTTCCATGTTGATTTTCATAGTGGCTGCACTAATTTATATCCCTACCAACAGTATAGAAGAATTCCTTTTACCTGCATCAGTGCCACCATGTATTGGTCTGTCTTGATGATACTCATTCTGCTGCGTGGGTGGGATCTCAGTGTGGTTCTGATTCACACTCCCTGGTGGCTAAGGATGTTATTACTTTGTGCATCTACTTACTGGCCATTTGCCCTTCTTTTGAGAAATGTCTGTCCAATTCACTTACCCTTTCATGCACCTGGTTATTTGATCTTTTTGTATTTTTTGAGGGTTTTATATATATTCTAGACGCTAGTCCTATGTCAGAAGAGTAGTGGGCAGTGATTTTCTCCCATTCCGTGAGCTATCTCTGCACACTGTTGATTGCTTCCTTTGTTGTGCAGATGCATTTTATTTCATGTAGCCCCATCTGAGGATTCTTCCTGGAATTTCCTGTGCTATTGATATCCTAATCAGGAAGTCTTTGCCTGTGCTAATGTTTTCTTTTTTCATTATTCTTTTTTAAAATTTTTTGTATTTTTAGGGAAGGGTCTACAGGGTGCTCGAAGTCTCACTACTAGATCAGACTCAGTGATTCTCCTGTTTACAGTCTCCCAAGTGCTGGGATTACAGGTGCGTACCACCACACCCAGTCTCAACTCTTGTCTCAGCATGCCCTGGGCACAGCAAGCCCGGGGTTTCATTCATTTTAATGAGAAAAAAAGATAAAATGGCAATGAAACAGTTTCAAAACAGGTTAGTAGGACAGTTACCATAATTAATACATTGCGTATTGTTGTCTTGGTAGTCTTCAGAGGACAAGATGCAGACATGATTTTTTTTTAATTTTTTTTAATTTTTATTTTTTTCAGAACCAGGGATTGAACTCAGATCCTTGCACTTGCCAGGCAAGCGCTTATTCGACTGAGCTATCTCCCCGGCCCCAGACATGTTATCTTGTCTAAATAATATTAGTGCAAACCTTTCTTCTCAGTGAACTAAGAGAAAGTAGCTGTATATCCATCCTCACTATCTTGTGTATATGCCTGTGCTAATGTTTTCAAATCCACCCCTATCCCCATGTTTTTTTCTAGTTGCTTGAAAGGCTAATATCTTTTGCCTAGGTCTTTGATCCATTTTGTACTGATTTTAGTGCAAGGTGAGGGATAGGGGTCCATTTTCTTTCTTTTTTTCAATTTCTTTTCTTAATTATTTTTTTAATTTTAATGCTTTTCAATTTGGTAGCATTTTTAAAAATTGTACATTGTAAATAAATTATTTACAAACTTAACTGAATATAATAATAAAAATTGCCCAAAATAAAAATGAAGAAGAATGTACAGATCAGTCATATAATAGTTCATTGTGTCAAAATCAAGAAACTTATATTCATGTAATTAGAATTCTCAAAGAATAAAGAGGCAATATTTAAAGATTTAAAATTTCTGAATGTAGTTGAACTTATAACACCACATTTCCAAGAAAAATGAACCTTTTGCACAAGAAATTTGAATAAAATCATACCCAGATACACAAAAATGAAATTGTCCAAAATTTATTATAAAGAAAAAATCATTAAAGCATATACATTAAAAAATTATCTATGGAAGAACAAAATTAAATAGCATCTTATTGCACATTAGAAAGAAAAAAAAGAGCAAGTGTGTAAGAAACTAGACTAATTAAAGGACTGAAAGAAAGGAAAAAAACAGATTTGTCCTCTTTGACAGGGTCCATTTTCAATTTTGTACAAGACTTTGAGCAGTTATCCCAGCACTGTTTGCTAAAGAGAGTCTTTATACCAACCCTTGCTTTTGGGCCTGTGGTCAGCAATCAGATAACTCTACTTACCTAGGCTGGTTTCTGCGTCCTGTATTTTGTTCCATTGGTCTTTATGCCTATTTTTGAGCCAGCAGTATACTGTGTTTGTCCCTATGGGCTTGTGGTATAAAGTCTGACCCTATGATGCTCAGGATAGCTTTGTCATTTCTGGATCTGCTGTGCTTCCACACAAGTTTGAGGATTGCATTTTCTTGCTATGTGAAGAATGTCATCGGTATCTTAATGGAGCTGCACTGGGTCTTTGAGTCACGTAGCCAGCTTACAACTATTTTTCTGTGGGTCCATGTACAAGGGAGGTATTTCCACCTTCTAATGTCTTAAATGCATTTCTTCTCATTCTGTAATTTTTATAGGAGAGGTCCTTCAGTTCCTTGGTGAGATTTATTCCTAGATGGGTTTTTTTGAAGCTAGTAAAAATGAAATTGTTTTCCTGATTTCTTTCTCAGTGAGTTCCTTATTGATGTTGAGCTTTTTCAAAGCTCTTGATTTTTGTATGTTGATTTATTTATTTATTCATTTATGTATTTGGTACAGGGTCTCACTACACAGCTCAGACTCATACTGATCCTCCTGTTTTCAGCCTCCCCAGCGCTGAGATTACAGGTTTGTGCCCACGCCCGGACTCTGTCAGCACACCCCAGGGGCAGTGTATGTTGCTTATTGTCCTGCTACTTTTCAGAATTTAGTGGAGCTAAAAATCTTGTGTTGGAGTTTATAGGGTCTTCTAAGTGAAGGATCAAAAAATATAAATGCTGCATGGATTTGCATATCATGCTTGCACAGTGGCTATGTTAATCTTCTCTATTGTTCCAATTCTAGTATACATGCTGCCAAAGTGAGCAATATTTCCTCCCTTTTTAGGATGACCAGTACTCCACCATTCATAGTTTCATAACCTGGTTCATATGAATAATACTGCAAACAACTTGGGCATGTCGATATCTATTTGATGTAATGATTTCATTTCCTTTGAATATATAGCATATAATAGAATTTCCAGTCCTTTGGAAAATATATAGAATTGGTACTGAGAATAGAACTCAGGACCTTATGCTTGCCAGGCAGGTACTGCTGAGCCAAATCCCCACCATATATATATCATATATACTTTTTGAGACAGGGTCTCTCTATGTAGTTCAGGCTGGCCTGAAGCTCACTTTGTAGCCCAGGATGGTCTTGATCTCGCAACAATCCTGCCTCAGCCTCCTAAATTCTGGGATTACAGGTGTGCACCACCATGCCTGCCTTCCAAAAATATTTTTAATGAATTGAGGAAGCTCCATATGTTTTCCATATACTAATTTATATTTCCAACATTTCAACCCAACTTCCTATGCGGTAGGTAAAAATATCCTACAGTCTAAACAGATTTAATTTTTTTGTCTTTCTGATGAGAGCCATTCTAACAAGGTGTGAAGTGAGATCTCACTGTGGTTCTAATTTAAACTTCTCTGATGATTGGTAGTGATTAGCATTTTTATATAGCATTGGCCACTGGCTTGTCTCAAGTTGAGAAATATTTATTCAAGTCCTTTGTGTATTATTTGAGTCATCTGATTTCTTACCATTTAGTGGATTTCTTCTATTTTGAGACTTTAGTCCTTTCTCAGATAATAGTTTTCAAGTTATTCTCCCACTCTGTACAGTGTTTTTGTTTGTTTTGTCAAAACAATTTGGGATTTTTTTTTTTTGGCAGAACTGAGGACTGAACTCAGGCCCTTGCGCTTGCCAGGTAAGCGCTCATTCTATTGCGCTATCTCCCTGGCCCCTCAGTGTTTCTTTATTTTATTGATTTCTTCCTTTTTTGTGTACCAGCTTTCCATTTGCTGTTAATCCCAGTGGGCTATTTTTTAATTTCTTATTTGTGCTTTGCAATTCATATGCAAGAAACCATTGTACAGAACAATGTCATGGATGTTTCCCTGTGTTTTCTTGTGATAGTTTTTACACTTACAAGTCTTATATTTCAGTATTTATTTATTTATTTATTTATTTATTTTTTGGTGGAACTGGGAATATTGAACTCAGACCCTTGCACTTGCCAGGGAAGCACTTATTCCACTGAGCCATCTCCCCAGCCCCTAATTTGTGTCTTTTTTTTTTTTGAGTGTTTATTCATTTCAACCTGACTTCCCATGTGGTAGGAAAAGTGAAGGACTTGTTTTATTCTTTTGCAAGTGGATATCCAGTTGTGTGGCCCCAAAAGACTATCCTGTCTCCATTGTGTATTCTTCCAACTTTGTCAAAAATCAATGGCTTGTAAGTGCTTGCGTGTATTTCTGGACTCTTAATTCCATTGTGTGGATCTAAGTGTCAGTGTTCAGATTAGAATCACCTCTATTGATTACTCTGGAATATTTTGAAGTTGGGTAGTGAGATGCCTCCAACATTATCATTTCAAGATTATTTTCACTATTAGAGATTTTGAGGTTCCGTGTGAATACTACGCTTGTTCTTCTATTTGTTTTAGAAATATCATTGGTAGTTTCATGAGGGTGACACTGAATTGTAGACCACACTGAGTAGAAGAAACATTTTAAAAACATTCCCTAAATACATAGACATTGAATATCTTTCCATTTCTTTGCCTTTTCTTCTACTTTTATCAATTTTTATAGATTTGCTGTCTGGGCTTCTCACTGCCCTGAGATTACTCCTACACATCTAACTTTTGGTAACTGTTTTAACAGGGTTGTTCTCATGCTTTGTTTTTTTCAGGTAGTCTTGTGAATGTATAGAAAGCTACTGATTTCTGGGGCTGGGGAGATGGCTCAGTAGAATAAGTGCTTCCCAGGCAAGCTCAAGGGCCTGAGTTCAATCCCCCATTCTGCCAAAAGAACAGAAAGCTACTGACTTCTGGATGACTTCACATTTTTCAACTCTTCTGAATACTTTCATCATTTCCAGTAGGCTTTTCTAGGTGACTTCCATGGAATTTTCTGCATATAAGGTCATATCATCTGCAATCAGGGATTGTTACAGTTCTTCCATTCCAGTGTCAGTGAGTTTTCTTCCTTTTTGCCTCATTTCTCTGGTAGGATTTCCAGTTCTGTGTTGAATAGCCGTAATGAGAATGGATAGCTCTGTACTGTCACTGATATTAGAGGAAATGCTGTTGTCTTTTCCTAATAGACTGTAATGTCAGATGTGGGTTGGTCACATGTGGCCTTCCTTCATTGAGGTACATTTCCTCTATACAAAATTTGGGGCTGGGGAGATGGCTCAGTGGAATAAGTGCTTCCCTGGCAAGCACAAGGGCCTGAGTTCAATCCCCAGTTCTGCAAAAAGAAAAAAAATGGGGCCAGGGAAATGGCTCAGTGGAATAAGTGTTTCCCTGGCAAGCACAAGGGCCTGAGTTCAATCCCTGGTTCCACAAAAAAAAAAAACAAATTTGGTGTGAGGTGTTTTGAATCATGAAGGATTGTTGGACTTTGTCTAATGTTTTCTCTGTATCCATCTAGATGATCATATTTTCTGTCATTTCTTCTGTTACTATATCAGATTTATAGGTAGAATCTTTGATAAATGTTAAACCTTCCCAGGGTTTCTGGTGTAAATCCCTCTTTATGTTGAAGAGTGATTCATTCAGTGTGCTCTTATGATCAGTTTTCTAGTGTTCTCTCAAAGATTATTTGCTAACCACTAGGAAGAGAGTATGCAATGTGTTAATTATTGAAACTGTCCTACCAATTTGATTTGAAACTGTCTCATTGTTATTTGTTTCTCAATAAAATTATGAGGAAAAAATTATTTGCTTTAGTGTTTATCTGGGATATTGGCTTATAATTACATTAATCAGCCTTCCTAGCCAAGCATCTTTACCTTTCCATTGGACATTTCCACTCACAAAGAAGTCCTGACCAAAAAAAAGAATTCTCTTATGTGTTCTTACTACTGCCCATCAGTGCCACCTTCTTTCTACTCCATGACATCCTGTGCTTTGGGCAGGGATATGGGGAAGCTTTAGTAAAATGAAGTAAATTGTGCTTCGGATGTGCTCAAAACCCACAAGAAAGCTGAGAACTGAGAGCTAAGACAAGTGAGTTCATCCAGCAGGTTGCTTGAAGAAATCACCAGCTACACAACACCCTAGGATGATTGTGTCTTCACGGAAAATAAAATCTGTGCCTTTAGCTTTTAAGGGTGTGTCTCAAGCTCTTGGCCTCCTCTCTTCCCTCAGCCCATCTCTTCTTTGAAGAGTTTCACTTCTTGAAGTCTGCAGGCGAACACTCCCATTTATGTGATGCCAGAAGCCATAGCAAGAAGTGATGGTGTGATGCTAGCTAACATCAGTGAGCATGACCACATCCAGGTTGGCCACAAGCATGGAAGTAGGCTCCTGCATGCTCACAGGAGCATGCCCCCTCTCAGAGGTTGTGGATCCGTCAAATGTGATCACTAGGTAATCACAGCAAGGTTTCTGAACCTTGGGCTGTAGGTCATTTGGAAGGGGTCTCTTGGGGACATAGAGGCTGTTCTATATATTGAGGATATTGAGCTACATTTGCAGCCTTTACCCACTAAAATCCAGCAGTGGCATTAGTTTTCCCCAACAACAAAATCTCAATGGCTGGGAAATAGCTCAGCAGCTTACGCACCTGCCTGGCAAGCACAAGATCCTGAGTTCTATACCCATTACAGAAAATAAATCAAAATATGCAGACACTGCTAAATGTCCTTTGAAGGGCAACATGGCTCCTTGTTGTGAATCATGGGGTTGGATGGAGTCTTTGACCCAAGACAATGGAATTTGGAGTGTATTGAGAGCATCTTGAGGAAAATTGTTAATCAGGAAAACTGCACAATATCACCCAAGTCATATCACCCGGAATCCACCAGAACCTCGTGACCCTGTGTTGTCTACTACCTCCAGCCCTATCCTACTGCTGCCAGGTTGCACCCAGACCTGCTGTCCCACCATGCTCTTGCCAGGCCTTACTCTTGTCCATGGAAAAATGAGGCCTTAGAGACAGGAGTTTCCTGAGTCAGCAGTGAACCAGAGTTAAGTGCTGCCACATTCAGGGAGTAAACCAAGGCTGCAGATGTATAGTCTTCACTCAATAATGACTCTCTAAAGAGTCAAACCTAAAGGTTTCTCCCAGATCCAGACCCCAGGCTTGGGGCTCTGAGATCCTTCCAAGGACACACGATGGCAGGGAGTGCACAACTGAACTTCCTCCTTTCACTCCAGCCCCTCTATCCCTAGTTACACATAGCTTCCTGCAGTGGAAACTGGAGCCAAATCACAGAACAGATGGTAAATCAGTTCTCCCACAGCCTAGACTGGGTAGGTCCTAGTCACCAGCCACAGCATCCCTCTTTCCTTAAACCTGAACTGGTCTTTTATTGGTCAGCAAATTGAGGCCCAGCTCTTCAACAGAACCTGCAAAATCTATCTTCTGGTCTGGTCTAGACCTGCCTTCCACACAGACCTTGCTCACCTATCCAACCCCAGCCACCCCCAGAGATGCCTATTACCACCACTAGTGCTTATGTGCTGTCTTTCTTTTTGCCTGTGTCAGCAGTGTATTCTTAGAGACCCAGCATGCACATCAGCTCGCCAAAGTCTGCCAGTACTGTGAAATCCAAATGATTCACTTCAGAACTTTCACCTCATAGGATTGTCCTTTCTCAGTAGTGAAGGTAACACATTATATTCCTCAGGGACAGTTACCTACCCTAGGAAATACAGCTTTGGCCATATAGCAGGTACTTACAGAATACCATTTAAGACTAATTTCAGTCAAGTTGTGTGAAGTTCCTATAATAACCAGATAACAAAATAAGGCTCATTGTGTCCTGCATAGTGGTGTAGTCTACACAGTATAGTCCCAGCTATTTCTGAATCTGAGGCATAAGAATTGATTACTAGTTCAAGGCCATCCTTTCACAATTTAGTGAGAACCTGTCTCAAAATTTAAAAGGGTGGGGGTATACCTCAGTGGTAACTTAAGCCAGGGTTTCATCTCCAGTTTCAAAAAAAATTTACTAGGGTAGAATCCAGGGCCTTCCCATGAAGCTAGAACCCTAACCTTTCTAAAAAATGTTCTATTTTGAGACTGGTTCTCACTAAATTGTTGAATTTTCCAGGCTGGACTAGAACTTGCAATCCCTTTACCTCAACTTCCGAGAGTGCCGAGATTACAGGCCTATGCCACCTCAATGGCTAAAGACTTTTAACCAATCAGTGACAAATAACTTCAATAGAAAAACTGGAATACAAAACCAGGTGAGTCACATTAAATCACAGTGGCAAAGGATATGGAAAGAAGCTATACGTCTTATGTCAGAGAAATGAGGAAAGAGTAGAAATGCAGACCTATGAATTTGCAGAATGAATGTCTTCGTTTCCTAACTTGTGTACATAGGAAGCCCCTGGGGAGCTCCAAGATACTGATGTCTGAGCCCACTCTGGACAGTGCTCTCAGTTCTCTCTAGCCAGAAGCTTTCAATGTCAGTATCATTAACATGGCAGCCTGGATAATTACTTGAGGGGGAGCTCTTGCATTATGGGATGTTTAGGAGCTTTCCTGGCCTCTACCCACTAAGTTTTTATCATAAGCCACTCTCATAATTTAAAATATATCTAAAAAAGGGATGTGAGATTTTATCAAGTGATATTAATAGCAATTTCTTCTTTCAAATGTTAGAGGAGGAGGAAAGGAAAGGAGTTCTTTGAACATTTATGTTCACTTACACACTGAAGTTAAGTCTCTGGAGCCTTAAAACAGTTTGGAAATTTTCTAACAGCAGAATTTAGGGGGCCGGCCAATGGCTCTGCAGATTAAAGCACCTGCAAGCAGGCACAGGGTCTGGGGTTCGATCCCCTAGCCTACTGTGCTGCCGCCGCCCCCAGGGCACACTGAGGTGGCAGTGATTGAGACTGAGTGTGGTGGTGCACGCCTGTAATCGCAGCTCTTGGGAAGCTGTAAACAGTTGGATCACTGTGAGTCCAAGCTAGTAGTGAGACCCTGAACACCCTGTAGATCCTTTCCTAAAAATACAAAAAAAAAAAGAATTTAGGATTGAGTTATAGATTTACACATGAACAAAGCCTATTTCGAAAGTTACTGAAGCAAGAGTTTTCTTTCTGGCCCAGGACACTGTAAATGTCCATGCATCAGTGATGACAGAACACTCTCAAAATGGAATGCTGCTGCCCTCATGGGTAAGAACCAATGAACTGCAATGGAGAAGTCAGAAGAAAGTGAGGTGATATGACTGGGTATCCAGAGAAGCTGGAAGTGAGCAAGGCTGTGTGAAAAGATGGAAAGAACACAGAACCCAGGAGCAACCAGACTGTTCACCTGAGCCTGTGGACAGTAGTCAGAAGGCTATAATCTGAACTATGCAAAGTAAGCTTTGCAGTTGATTTGAAACAAATGACACAAGATTGCAATGCACCAGTTACTGGAGTCTGAAGCCAAAATATTAAGAGAGGGGCCAAGGAAGTAGCTCAGTTGAATAAGCACTTGCCTGGCAAGTGCAAGAGCCTGAATTCAATACCTGGTTCTGGAAAAAAAAAATTAAGAGGTAACAAACAGAAAGCTCCTTTTTTTCTCTCCAGAAGAGGGGGTATTCATAGAAAATAAGCAAAATGAACAGACTGAAGAGGAAATGAACTGGGGCCATTGCAGCTCCACATGCAAATCACCAATGGAGCCTCAAGAATGCCCATACAGGGCCAGCAAGATAATTCAGTGGACTAAGCGCCTGCTTAGGCAAATGTAGGGAGCCGGGTTTGATCCCTGGCAGCACAGGCCATGCTGGCCTCGTCCTCAAGTGCCCTGAGCAGGCCACCAAGTCTGGATGTGGTGGTGCATGCCTGTATTCCCAGCACTGGGGAGGCTGAAAACAGGAGAATAACTACAAGTATGAGCTGTGTAGTGGCTGGACTTGGTGGCTGGCTCATGTGGTGCTGGGGATCAAACCTGTCCCTGTGTTGACAGTCTGGGTTTTTTAAAAAGATAAACATAGTCTAGAATCGTTAAGTAGCATAACAAAGAAAAAACAAGGAAGACCCAAAATCAGAAATAAATTTTCCATAATGATGTATTACAATAAATATAAAAATATTTTTATGGGGCCAGGGAGATGGCTCAGTAGAATA
>NW_004524645.1:151646-152733 GCF_000260255.1 Octodon degus
GATAAATCCTGAGGGGATTTCACTGACCTTATCAGACACAAAAGCTACAACTCTTGTTGCATAGGTCCTGCTTTACCTTGGTCTTAACCATCCAGAAGGAAAGTATAAAAACGAAATATAAGAAATAAAGCCATGCTGTTATGTTCAGCTGTGGGGGGCTCAGGTCAACAATTTCTGACATTGCCAGTCAAGCGGAAGACCCAATACTATTACAGGATACTGGACTCTTTTAGAATATTTTGTTGAGTTTACATACCTATAATATTCAAATAACAGAACTTAACAAAAAAAAAAAGGGTATACAGATGAATGTCCATTTTGTATCTCTGTATTCAAAGTGGTTAGGATAGGGGCTGGTGAGATGGCTCAGTGGTCTAAAGCACCTACTTAGAACAAGCTTAGCAAAGCACAGGGTCCGAGGTTCAATCCCCCAGCACCACATGCCAGCCAGCCCCGCCCCCTGGTGGGCTGAGCTGGAAACACACACACACACACATAAATAAATAAATTTTTTTTTTAAAAAAGTGGTTAGGATAGATATATAGTTTACATTCTGTTAATGAATAGAATGATTTGTTCTAATGGTGTTTGTAAATAGGATATCAAGTCTGCATTCTGTACAGCAATTAACCACTAAGAAGAATGCATGCAGTGTGTTAATTATTGAAACTGTCCTACCGATTTGATTTGAAACTGCCGCATTGTTATTTGTTTATCAATAAAATTATGGCAAAAAAATAAAAAATAAAAAAACAAAACTGATTAATGGGACAGTTTCAATAATTAATACATTGTATATTGTCTTAGTAGTGGTTATTCATAGTACACAATGCAGACATGATATCCTGTCCAAATATTATTAGTACAAATCTTTCTTCTCATTGAATTAAAAGTTAAAAAAAGACAAGAAAAAAATTAAGGTTTCTTGAAAGCAAACAGTAATATTCAAATATTTGTCCAATCTTGCATATATAACCAATATAGTATCTGTTAATCTAAGCAACAGATTTGATGATAAAAATAGACAATATAACAACTATTGTTAGTTAGCTATTCTTGTCTTGAAAATCTATAACACATGTATTTA
>NW_004524645.1:153020-159678 GCF_000260255.1 Octodon degus
ATACATACATAACATTTTTAAAAATCAGAAATTAAACAAAAATAAAACATTGGGCTGGGAGGTAGCTCGGCGGCCTAAGCACCTGCCTGCTAAGTGCAAAGACCCAGGTTTGATTCCCAGTACCACATACAATGCTGGCCCCAGAACCAGGCCTGATGACGTACACCTGTAATCCCAGTGCTGGGAAGGCTGAGACAGGAGGATCACTATGAATCCAAGCTGCATAGTGAGACCCTGTACCAAATAAACAAATGCTTTTTTAAAAGCTAAAAAAAAAAAGAAAAGATTACAAGGAATAAGATAGAAATACGAACAATCAGAATTTTACTGGCATAAACCACTAAACATCTACAAAGTAGATATCTGGAAGAGGGGTAAATTCCTTTACATTTACTTATTTATGTATGTATTTACTTGCTTGCTTACTTACTTACTTACCAGAAGTCAAACTCAGGACTTTTCAGTTGCCAGACAGGTGCTTATACCACTGTACTATGTTCCCAGCCCCTAGAGGGGTAAATTCCTGACACGTACAATTTCACATGGTTATATCAAGAGAAAATTGAAAACCTGAACAAATCAGTAACAAGTAAAGAAGTTGAAACAATAATCAAGAAGTTTTCCAGCAAAGCGAAGTCCAGGAAATCATGGATTCACCCTTCAATTCCAGCAGAGAAAGAAATAATACAAATTATTCTAAAACTCTTCCAGAATGCCTATCATTCTGGTCTTCTAAATATGTACTTCTTGTCATGACATACCAATTATTACCATACTGTCTCTCAAGTAAAACTTTTTTTTCTTTTTTTCTTTGAAAAAAGGGTAATAAATGAAAAAAAAAAGACACAAGAAAAAGAAAAAAAATGTCATAGGTTTGTCCTGTTACAATTCTGTATATGGTTAGATTTCTAAATTTCTTTGTAAAAATATGTAAATGCTTATTTCTAGTTTTTAAAAATTATTTTCCTTCATGTTCTGTAAGGACTTAAAGTTCAACATATCAATACTTGATGGAAAATACCTGTTCCATGATATGCCTAAGATGTTTGATATTTAGATAGATAGGATAAGCCGAACTGCATACATCACAGGTTAATAATAAGCTTCTCTTCTGGAGGGTTAACAACCTAAGTTAACAGATCAAACGTTGGAGAAATGGAAGGGCTGCACGGTCAGCCCACATTTTGGCCCTAGCCTTTCAAGGTCAGTGAAAACTCATGATATAGGAGAACCTGTACTGTAACATCATGTAACTCAGTTGTGCTCCAAATTTTTTGATCAAGGAGATTATGGAGCCACAGAGGAAAGTGATCGATGATGTAGAGTGTGCCTAAGGAGAGTCACATAGAGAGAAAACATTCTCTCAGGCTTTCACAGAGAGCACATTGGCCAAGCAATGGCCGTGACTCATCCACATGGCTGACACTGACAAAGGTTCTACAATCTGAGGTACAGGATCTCAGGATAAATCTTGAGGGGATTTCACTGACCTTATCAGACCCAAAAGCTACAACTCTTGTTGCATAGGTCTGGCTTTATCTTGGTCTTACCCATCCAGCAGAAAAGTATAAAAACGAAGTTAAAAACTATAGTATTTAGATGCCAATAGAATACCCACCCTTGACAGGACTAAACAACAACAACAACAAAAAAGCAGGGGGGATACAAAGCAAAGAACATTTTGTATTTATATATACAAAATAGTTAGCACAGATATACAGCTACTTTCACTTAATTCAATGAGAAGAAAGAGGTGTACTAATAGTGTCTGGACAAGAAATCCTGTCTGCTTCTTGTACTATGGATAACCACTAAGAAGATAACAATGTACAATTTACTGATTATTGAAACCGTCCTATTAATCAACTTTGAAACTGTTTCATTCATATTTGTTTCTCAATAAAATAAAAATAAAGTAAAACCTGACAACATAAAAAAAACACTCTTCCAAAATGTTTAAAAGGGGGGCCGGGGAGATGGCTCAGTGGAATAAGCGCTTCCCTCGCAAGCGCAAGGGCCTGAGTTCAATCCCCGGTTCCACCAAAATGTTTAAAAGGATGGGCTGGTGAGATGGTTCAGTGCTCTAAAGCACCTACTTAGAACAAGCTTAGCAAAGCACTGACCACGGTTCAATCCCCCAGCACCACATGCCAGCCAGGCCCACCCCCTGGTGGGCTGAGCTGGCCACACACACACACACACACACACACAAATAAATAAATAAATTTTTTAAAAAATGTTTAAAAGGAGAAAATACATCCAACCTCTTTCACAAGGTCAGTATTATTCTAATGTTAAGGACAAAAACATTACAATAAAAGAAGTACCCACCAATATTCCTGATGAATACTAAAGGAAAAATTCTCAATAAAATACAGAAAACTTATTTCAAGAATACACTAAAAGAATCATTCACCATGATCAAGTGGGATCCATAACAGAGACCCTGGGATGGCTCATTTGCCATTAAGAAAATGCAAACCAACACATCTCACCTCATTTAGAATAGCTATCATCAGGGCCAGGGAGGTGGCTCTGTGGAATAAGCACTTCCCTAGCAAGCGCAAGGGCCTGAGTTCAATCTCTGGTTCTGTCAAAAACAAAAACAAAAACAAAAAACATAGCTATCATCAAGAATACAAAAAACTTACAAATGCTGTTGACAGTGTGGGGAAAAAGAAGCCCTTTTACACAGTGGTGGGAATGTAAATTAGTACAGCCACCATGGAAATTAGTACGGCATATCCCCAAAAGAACTAAAATTAGAGCTACCATTTCATCCAGCTACACCATTCACTGCTATATTCGAGAAAGAATTAGTGTTATCATAGTGTAGAGACATATCAATTGCAGTGCAATTCCCAATAGCTAAAAAGCTTAAGTGTCCAACAGCTGATGAATAGACTTTTTAAAATGAGCTATGACTACACAATGGAGTATCATTTAGTCATTGAAAAAAAAATCATGTCATTTTCAGAAAATGAGTTGAAGTGTATATCATCATGCTAAACAAAATATGTCAAATGTCCCATCTCTTTTCCTCGTATGTGAAGTCCAAATTCACGAAAAACAAATAAAAGAAGGAGAGTGAGAAATGACAGGAAACTGGATGGGTGATTGGGAGAAGAGAAATGGAAAGGGGGGAGGATAAAAGGAAAGAGGAATAATTCTGGGTAAAAATAAAGTATGAGGGCCAGCCAGATATCTCAGCAGATTAAAGCACCTGCTTAGGCAGACACAGGGACCAGGGTTCGATCCCCAGCATGTCATGCCGGCCCCACCCCCGGGGCATGCTGAGGTGGTTATTGAGACTGGGTGTGGTGGCATGTGCCTATAATCCCAGTGCTTGGAAAGCTGAGAGCAGGAGGATCACTGAGTTCAGTCTGTGTAGTGAGACCCTGTACACCCTGTACTAAATACAAAAAAATAATAATAATAATAATCAAAGTGTGTTACTTGGGAGGGCATGCCAAAACGCAGGTCTCTGTAACTAATGTGCACCAACAAAAACTAATTAGAAAAGTGAAGAGAATCCTTCCATTTAGAGTAGCACAGACAATCCACAAGAGTGTTATGCTAGGTGTCCTACTTTGGAGTTTTGCAAGGGGAAACAATTTAATACAGGACACATATTTTATAGGATTATTTATAGTGGTCACCCAAAGAAACATACAAAAAGTGCAAGATACCTGTCTACACACTAAAGACCAAAGAATCCTGCTTAGGGCCTGAATCTTAACACCCTGCATGAGTCCAGCTGAAAACATAAAGCCCAAAACAGTGCCTTCCATGAGTCCAGCTGGAGCCTAGAGCTCACAACAGTCTCTTGCAGGACCTCTTCATGCATCTGCTCTTGGAAGGCCCAAAGGTCAGTGGTGGAAGCTTGATAGTGTGTGCCAGCAGGATGAAGGATCTGTGCCAGCAGGCTGAGGGGGCTGCACTGGGGCCAGGAAGAGACCCCTAAAGGAAGAACCAGAGGTCCCCCGAAAGGTGCCACAGCTGTCCTCAGCAGCAGTGAGGTTCTGAGCTTCTCCAGGCATGGGGCAAGCTGAGTTCCCATCAGGAAAGCCAACGTGATGAGCTTCTGCAGGAGGCTGAGCAGTGTACATCTGCCCCTCCAGAGCCAGGAAGCGATGCTCAGGGTGAGGACCAGCACTGCCCCAAAATGAACCGCAGCCATCCTCAGCAGCAACAAGGTCTCGAGCCCCTCCTCCAGCAACAGCCAAAGTCATTTAAAAGCCAGTGTGACAAGATTCTCCAGCAAAACAGCCCAAGAGAACCAGCAGCTCCCTAAAAGCTCAAACAGCTTCTGATGGCTCCAAACAGCCTCTCTCCTTCTCGAGTTCTGCCTCTTAGGCTGCACACAACAGCCCTCAGGTGGGCCTCCCACACCCAGCACCACGATGACTCAGTTCAGCTGGGTGTTACAAACTCACGACTACTTGTCAATCTACCACACTAGGTGAACTAAACCAGGCACAGAAAGAGAGATACCAACTAATCTCATGTGTGAAATCACAGAAGTAGAGAGGATAATAATGCTAGTGAGAGCTGGAAGGAGGGGAGATGTCGGCCAAAGGGCACAAAATTTCAGTTAGAAGAAATACACTCCAGTGATGTATTGTACGGTGTTAACTATGGTTAATAAGAATTATTTCTGGGGCCGGGAGATGGCTCAGTAGAATAAGCACTTGCCTGGCAAGCAGAAGGGCCTGAGTTCAATTCCTCGTTCCAAAAAAAAAAAAAAAAACAGAATTATTCCTAAAAATCTCTGAGGGTAGATTTTAATAGTTCTAAACACAAAACATCAATATATGAAGTAGTGTATGTAAATAACTACCTTAGCCATCACACAGTGTGCCTGCACAGCAATGCAGCATGTTGTACAAGATAAAAATATTCTTTCTTCTTTCTCAATTAATGCACCTACAGTATATGAGTAGCAGTGGAATACCCATCCCTGACAAAAGTAAACAAAAAAGAGGGATATAAATGAAGGACAATTTTATAGTGAAATATATATATATGTATGTATGTATGTACAAATAGCATAGATGCACAATACTTTCTCTTAGCTCAATGAGAAAGATTTGAACTAATACTATTTAGACAAGATAGGACCAACCCCAGGCCCTGCGAGTGTGGGGGAGAGCTTCTGCTCTGTTCTGCGACCGCCCACCACTCCAAGCCCAAACCCACTGCGTGAGAGAGGCCTTTCCCGGCCTTCTCTGGATCTCCCCCGCCTGGCCAGACCCAGCACAGCCCACCATCTGAGTAAGAACTTCTGCCCTGCTCTTCCGAGTCCTGCAGACCCACCAAAACACAACACTGGTGAGTGTGTGAGAGAGCTTCTGCACTCTCTCGTCCCCGCTCCTCATATCCCTCCAGACCCAGCCCAGACCTAGCATACAGGCTTGGGGTAAAACCCTGCAGCTAAAGTCCCTGCAGTGAGACTAGGGTCAAAACCACACAGCTAATCCAGGAACAGATCATCTTACCAAGGGGTACAGCAGGCCCACCTCCAAGGGCAACAACAGTAAGGAGCTGAGCACAGTAGCCAAACCCAATCCAGGCACAACTGCATGAACTAGAACTTGATATATCAGTACCCGAATTTCATTAAATGATAAGGACATAATTGCACCAAAGCTCTACACCAAAGGCCAGAGGTGAGTGTTATACAAAATGATAAAGACAAGGAGCAAAATGCAATCTCAGTCCTCAAGCGCACCCATAAATGAATCAATGGCGTCAGAAGTAAATAAACAACAGCAGAAAGATATAGAGGAACTCCAAGCTGAATTAATTTCTGGAATAAAAAAAAAAAAACTCTGAATTTATAGCAGTTGAACTTAAGAATCAAATGCAGAAACATATGGAGGAAACACAATGCCCAACCAGAACAAATGCAGTGGACACTAGCTTAGCTGAAATATATGAATTAGTAGCGTTGGAAGTAAATAAGAAACTGCAGAAAGGTTTAAAGGAACTCAAAGCATAATTAGTGTCTGAAATGAAAAAAGAAATCACTAAATTCACAGCACCTGAACTAAAGAATCAAATACAGAAACATAAAGAGGAAACCCAGGGCCAGGGAGATGGCTCAGTGGAATAAGCGCTTCCCTGGCAAGCGCAAGGGCCTGAATTCAATCCCCAGTTCCACAAAAAAAAAGAGGAAACCCAATCTGTGAAAAACTCTGCAGTAAAAGAATTAATAACTGCATCTAAAGAAGACATTGATAAAAAATACAGGAGATTTAAAAAATGATGGATTCCTTGAATGAGCAATACAGGAAAGAAATAGATCGCATGAAGCAGAGTCAAAGAGATATAGAGGAACATAAAATCTCAGTCACAAGCCTGAAAAGCTGCTTGAGCGAAAGTGAAGATAGAGTTTCAGATCTTGAAGATACTGGTGCAGCTAGGGAAAAGGTAAGAAAAGGTCTTTTAAAAACAACTAGGAGGGGCCAGGGAGATGGCTCAGTGGAATAAGCACTTCCTTCGCAAGCACAAGGGCTTGAGTTCAATCCCTGGTTCCGAAAAAAAAAAAAAAACAACAACTAGGATGCAGGAAAAAATAATTCATCACCTGCAAGACTATGCAAAGATGAACAATGTGAGACTAATAGGCATCAATGAGAATGAAGGAGTCAATACA
>NW_004524645.1:175815-177396 GCF_000260255.1 Octodon degus
AAAAAAAAGACAAGATATCATGTCTCGTACTATGAATAACTACTACAAAGACAACAATATGCAATGCATTAATTATTATAACTATCCTACTGACCTGTTTTGAAATTGTCTGATTGCTACTTCTTTCCCAATAAAATTAATATTAGAAAAATCAATTAAAATAAGAAGAAAGGGCCAGTCTGATAACTCAGCGGAATAAAGTGCTTGCTTAAGCAGTGCGCAGTGGCCAGGGTTTGATCCCTGGCATGCAGTGGTGGCCCCACACCCGAGGCACACTGAAGGCGGCAACTGAGACTGGGTGTGGTAGCATGTGCCTGTAATCCCAGAGCTTGGGAGGCTGAAAAGAGGAGGATCACTATGAGTCCAATCTACATAGTGAGATACTGTACACCCAGTAGACTGTGTCCCAAATACAGAAAAAAAAAGAAAAATGACTTTGAAATGTGCATACACACCCAGGCCCAGTGAGTATGTGGGAGACCTCCTGGCTACCCTGAGCCCACAGGACCTACCGGTCCCAGCACAGGCTTGGCGTGGGTGAGACCCTCTTCTACCTCCTTGAGACCCCCACCACCACCCTGCAGTACCCCTCCACCCTGCCCGCCGAGTGAGAATTTCTGCTGCGTTCTGGGGACCCTCAGATCAGGTACTAACCCAGGCCCAATGAGTGTGTGGGAGAGCTTCCAGCTACACTACGCCAGCGGGACCTACTGGTCCCAGCCCAGGCGCAGCGTGGGTGAGACCATCTTCCACCCCCTTGGGATCCCCCTCCACTCTGCAGCACCCCACCTGACCCTGCCCGCCGAGTGAGGATTTCTGTCACATCCTGGGGACCTTCAGATTCAGTCCTAGCCCAGGCCTGGTGAGTGTATGGGAGAGCTTCCTCACCCCACTACTCCACCTTGTCCCCTCCAGACTCAGCTCAGGCCTGTATACAGGCCTGAGGCGAAACTCTGCAGCTGCAACCCCTGCAGAGAGAGAGTAGGGACAATGCTACCCAGCATTCCAGGAGCAGAACATCTTGCCAGAGGGGCAGAACAGGATCACTCCCAAGGGCAGCAGCAGGAAGGAGCTGAGCACAGCAGCCAGACCCAAGTGAGGCACAGCAGGATAAAGTCAAACTTTGTAGATCTGCACCTGAATTTCAGTAGGTACTAAGGTTATAACTTCACCAAAGCTCTACAACAAAGGTCTGAAGACAGTGCTACACAAAATGACAACGAGAAGGAGAAAAATGCAATCGGAGAGCCCAAGTGCACCCATAACAAGTGCAGAGGACACTAACACAGAACAAATTAGGAACCACACAGCTGAAATCAATGAATCAACAGCTTCTGAAATAAAGAAACAGTTACAGAAAGGTATAGAGGAACTCTGATTGAAAATGAAAAAAGAAATCCCTGAATTAATAACATCTGCAGTAAAGAATCAAATGCAGAAACATAGAGGAAACCCAATGCCCATCCAGAACAAGTACAGAGGACACTAGCTCAGCTCAAATGTATGAATTAATAGCGTCAATAGTAAATAAGCAACAGCAGAAAGCTATAGAGGAACTCAGAGCAGAATTCTTTTCTGAAA
>NW_004524645.1:179261-180417 GCF_000260255.1 Octodon degus
TCCTCCTCCTCCCTCCTCTAATTCACCTTGCCCCATTCTCATTCTTGTTGATAGTATTAATCTTAGCTCATGTTTATGACATTATGTTTACATTCATTGAGGTCATTAGCTTCCTTGCACAGCATATCTTTATTCTATCAGTTTCTGTTTTCCTTTCCCTTTTCTCCTTGCTCTTATTTTCCTGAACCTCTTCCCATTTGCAAGCGATTCATCTCCTTGTCTCTGTCTACCTGCCCTTTATTATGCTTTTTGTGTGTACTTTGCCAGTCTCTTTAATAAAAATGGATGCGAAGATTTTCAACAAGATACTGGCAAAGAGAATGCAAGAAATCATTGAAAAGGTCATAAAACATGACCAAATAGGCTTCATCCCAGGGATGGAAGAAGAGTTCAGCATAAGTAAATCAGCTAATATAATACATCCCATCAGCAGAAACAAGGACAAAATTCATGTGCTAATCTCAATAGATTCAGAAAAAGCCTTCAACAAAATCCAACACCTGTTCATGATTAAAAAAAAAACTTGAAGAAAATAAGTACAGAGGGCTTTATCTCACTCTGATAAAAGCAATTTATGACACACCTACTTCCAACATCATATTAAATGGGGAGAAACTGAAAGCTTTCCCTCTAAAATCAGCAACAAGTAAAGGATATCCACTGTCACTACACCCATTCAACATAGTCCCCAAAACATTAGCTAGAGCAATCAGGCAAGAGAAAGAAATAAAAGGATAAATATTGAAAAGGAAGAAGTCAGATTACCATTAATCAGAGATGAATGATCCTTTACACAGAAGACTCAAAAACTGTCACCAAGAGACTTCTAGAATTAATAACCAAGTTCAGCAAAGTAACAGGATACAAAATCAACACACACAAATCAATAATGAACCCACCAGGAAATAAAACAAGAAAAAAGAAAAGAAAATAGAACAATACCATTTGCCAAAGCATCAAGAAAAATTAAGTACTTAGGAATTAACCTAACAAAAGGAAGTGAAGACTTGTACAATGGAAACTATAGTACTCTGAAAAAGGAGATCAAAGAGGTCATTAGAAGTTGAAAAGATGCTGGCCAGATAGCTCAGCAGATTAAAGCACCTGCTTAGGCAGAGCACAGCAACCATGTGCTGGTCCCGCCCCCAGGACACAC
>NW_004524645.1:180517-181922 GCF_000260255.1 Octodon degus
TGTGTGGCCAGCTCAGCCCACCAGGGGGCGGGGCTGGCTGGCATGTGGTGCTGGGGGATTGAACCGCGGTCCCTGTGCTTTGTTAAGCTTGTTCTAAGTAGGTGCTTTAGACCACTGAGCCATCTCACCAGACCCCCATTTCAGGTTTCTTAATTGCTGACTGAAATTACACTGTTGCTGAGCAACAGTGGGTTTGGGAACAAATTGGCCTTGCTTAAATTCTAGCTTGAAGTAATTAAAGGGTAAATAATCATAAAAACATCTTATTTCTGTCCTGACCGAAAGCAGGCCTTTCATGCCTGGTGCTACTGACACCTGTGGCCACACAGTTCCTTACGGTGGGCACCATGGAGGATGCTTAGCTGCATCCCTGGCCCTGCCTATTACATGCTAGTATCACACATCTTCCCTTTGGGACCACAGGCAAGGTTGTGCCTTACGAGATCCTCAAACAGGCAGCCATACCCTGGGGCAGCTATACCTGGGCTTCCTGCTGCACACAGGTCTAGTGCCAGGGCCCCTGCGCCCACCTCAGGATACAGCTGGCTTCCCTCCACAGACACTGGCAGTGAACTCTGGGTTGGTTATTTCACTCTGGCCACAGGTCTTCACCTGTGCACCTGGAGCAGGAATGCCGTTCTCCTCCTCTGACTGTGGTGACACAAAGTACTCTGCGGAACCTCCAGTATGTTTCTGAGCACATGTGAAATGCTAAATACAGGTTCATTTTTGCTCCTAGCACACTGCTACTGCTATGTGGCCTGTGACAATAGTTCATAGATGCATTCCATTATTCCTGTACGCTTGCATGTTTTGGTTCCTCTCTGTTGTGAACTATGCTGACAATATATCCTTTTTACTTTTTCCATAATTTTATTGAGAAATAAATAGCAATGAGACAGTTTCAAATCAAATTTGTAGGACAGTTCCAATAATTAATACATTGCATACATTCTTCTTAGTGGTTATTTGTTGTACAAGATGTAGGCATGATATCCTATTTACAAACACAATTAGAACAAATCCCTCTATTCATTAGAGAATGTAACTATATATCTATCCCAACCATTTTGAATACACAGATACAAAATGGTCATTCATCTGTATCCCTTTTTTTGTTTAGTTCCTTCATTTAAATATTCTAGGTGTGTGAACTCCGCAAAATATTCAAAAATAGTCCAGTAGTCCATAGCAGTATGGGGTCTTCCACTCGACTGGCAATGTCAGAAATTGTTGACCTGAGTCCCCTACAGCTCAATATAACAACATGGCTTTATTTCTTGTACTTCATTTTTATACTTTTCTGCTGGATGGTTAAGACCAAGATAAAGCAAAACCTATGTAACAAGAATCATAGCTTTTGTATCTGATAAGGTCAGTGAAATCCCCTCAGGATTTATCCTGA
>NW_004524645.1:182051-182571 GCF_000260255.1 Octodon degus
TTTTTTTCTTGAAACAAGTTGGCACTGTGCAGTTCAGGCTGGCTTTGAACTCACATTGTAGCCATGACTGGCATTGAACTCTCTGCAATCCTCCTACCTCAGCCACCACACCCAGCTTATAGTGAGTTTGAGACCAGGCTGGCCAATGTTGTGAGTTCAAGCCAGCATGAAGTAGAAAATGTCTTAAAAAACAAAAACAAAAAACAAAAACAAAACAAAGGATGAAAATCTCCCCAAAACCAACACAAAACACTTAATCTGCTAGAAGATATTTTCTAAAATTTTTCAATATGTAGGCATGGGCATAAACTTTCTGAACACAATTGTTATGCAAAAGATAATATCCAGAATCTTCCATGAGGAGGAGGCGTAGCGTTTCTTCCTGAGCGTGAAGCTGGCTCTTGGTGTTGCCTTGCTGCAACTGCCACTTGCCACTGATGAGCATTCTTGTTTCTTCCCTGGAGGGAGCAAGAGGGAAGGAATGCAGTCTGAGTGGCTTCTGCTTTTTAGAAAAAAAATT
>NW_004524645.1:184951-185603 GCF_000260255.1 Octodon degus
AAAAAAAGAATACATTTGAGGCATTTGTACAAAAATTGATACAGCCTGCAACCACATGGTTAAGATAAATCAGACACACAAACGTAGATATGCATGATTTCTCTTATATGGGAAGTGCAAAGCATAAATAAATTTAAAAGAAAGGGGCTGGTGAGATGGCTCAGTGGTCTAAAGCACCTACTTAGAACAAGCTAAGCTAAGCAAAGCACAGGGACTGCGGTTCAGTCCCCAGCACCACATGCCAGCCAGCCCCGCCCCCTGGTGGGCTGAGCTGGCCACACAAACACAAAATACATAAACAAACAAATAAATAAATAAAATTTTTAAAAAAGAAAAATAAAAGACAGATAATAGAAAATAGGGAGACAAATATTTTGCAAATGGGAAGAGGACCAAGAGATGGAAGGAAGGGGTGGGAGGACAAGGGGGTGTTTTATGACCACGTACTGATGCCCTTATTGTGAGCGTAATCCTTACATATTGCAGACGTGGACTAGGAAAAATAAAAATTGTAAAAATTTAAGTGATCTTTGCCCAGAAAGGAAAAAGTAAAATTTACAAATTTTACTACACAATACTTTAAAATTCTTGCATGGCAAAATGATAACCTGAGGCTGGGGAGATGGCTCAGTAGAAGTGCTTGCCTGGCAAG
>NW_004524645.1:185703-190402 GCF_000260255.1 Octodon degus
AAAAAAAAAGGCAGTAGGTGTGGGTGAGGTCACAGAGGGTGTCTATGAAGGAGGCATCTGAGTCCTGTGAGGTCATTCTCCTTACCCCATACACCAGGCCTCAGTTGGGCCAGCCAAAGAGCCCCAGGAAAGAAGACTATCAGAAAGCCTGAGGGGGCTGTCAGGAGGCCTGGTGAACCCACACAGTGGTAGCCTATGGCCTCAGGGATGGTGCCAAACCCTACTGGCTGTGGACAAAAGCTGCCACTGTGAGTATCTCCAGAAAAGGATTCATTGCTCAATGAAGGGTAACAGCCCTTGTTTCTCCTTGAGAGCCCGATTCTTCGAACCCTTGTGAGAAGTTGGTGTTTTTACTTTTTAGATCCAAAATACCCCCCAGGGGGCCGGGGAGATGGCTCAGTGGAATAAGTGCTTCCCTGGCAAGCGCAGGGGCCTGAGTTCAATCCCCGGTTCCATCAAATTAAAAACAAAACAAAACAAAATGCTCCCCAAAAGTCTCACTTGGTTATTTTTGTTGTTGTTTTGTTTTTATTTTTGTTTTTGAACCAGGGATTGAACTCAGGCCCTTGAGCTTGCCAGGAAAGATCTTATTCTACTGAGCCATCTCCCCAGCTAAGAGTCTCATTTGTTTAGAAGATGACTGGATGAGTGAAGGACCCACCCTACTCAGTGAATTAATCCATTGGTGATTTCATAACTGACTTGCTATGAGGGGGTGGGTCTTTTATAGATGAAGATCATTCGGGTTGTGATCTGGAAGGGTATTATTCTTCTCTCTGGCTCCTCCCTCTACTCTGCTTTCTGGCTGTGATATGTTGAGCAGCTGACCTCTGACAGGCCCTTTCCCCAAGTCCTTTCTGGCTTGCCGTCAGGTCACTTTTTACTGAACTCACTGGCAACTTGACTTTCACTGGACCCATAAGCCAAAATAGACTCCTGCTCTAATTTACATGTGTTTGGGTATTTGGGGGAATGCGATTAAACAATGAATGTGCAAACACCTGCCTTCTCCCCTGGCTTGGGGAGCAGCCTGCTGCTCCTTGAGAACCAAGATCCTTTCATCCTCTGACAGGAATTTGAGTCAGTGTCACCCAAAGAAATGCAGCTACATAAATATGACTGGAGATTTACAGAAGTTATTGTTTGTTCTGTTTGGAGACTTTCCTAGTAAGAGAGTCATGTCTTCCCAAAACACTAACATATATGTGATGTTAAGACTCAGAATGTCAAATAAGAGAAACCAATCTGAGTTAGGCTTAGTCTGTGCTTGACTGGGATAACTATATTCCCACTTAGGACATCTGGTAAAGTTAGAAAACAATATTTGTTGCCACAAATTTAGGGATGGATGGTACTAGCATCCAGTGGGTGGAGCCCAGGTATGGTGGTAAATAACCCCTGATGTTGTATATTGGAAATGAACTCCTAGACTCAATTTGTTGGTGTAGATAATAAGGCACTCAAGCATAAAGAAATCTTAACCAGAATTTTACTTTTGCAAAAGTGCACAAGCATACACTAAATTTCAAGCATGTAAAACAATATACCATGAAATAGGAGACTGAAAACAAACAGGAGTAAATGCTACTATATTCACACAAAGTGAACTTCAAGGCAAAATTGTTGAGAAGAACCAAAGAAAGTCACTACCCAATGACTTTAAGGAAATAATTGAACAGGAATGGATAGCAGATATAGATATAGGTATAGATATAGGCATAGGCATACATAGGTATAGGCGTAGGTATAGATAGAGATATAGCTATTCCAAACACTGGTACACTCAATTTTATTAAAAATATCTACTGGAAATACAAGATCAAATAAACATAGACACAATTATAGTGAGTGACTTCAAAATACTGCTATCACAGATAGATAAAACAGACAAAAAAATGAATAAAGAAATATCAGAGTTGTACCACAGTTTTGAGCAAATGCATGTTGATGTCTATAACAATAGAACACACATTTTCTTTTTTTTGCACATTCAATTTAAACATTTATTTCCCTGTTTATCATTTCTTCATAGCGAAATATTTGAAACACTTCTTTTGACTTTTTGAAATACATAGTAGATGTTATCTAAAGTCTGCTTTCAGTACAAGAAGATGACAGAACATTTTATTGTGCTCCTTCTAAGCAATAACTCAGTATCCAATGACCCGCTTCTTTCTGTTCCCTATCTCTGGCCTCTGGAAACCTCCATTCTCCCTTAAACTACCATCTCCAAGAAGAATTTTTCAGGTTTACATGTGAGTGAGGTCCTATGGCATCTGTCTCTCTGCACTTGGCTTGTTGCATTTAACATGACCAATTCTGTTGCAAATGACGGGATCTTACACTTTTAATGGCTGAGGACTATTTCACTGTGTATATAAATCACATTTTCTTTAGCCATTCACCCATAGACACATAGATCATTTCTGTTTCTTGGCTACTGAGAACGATGTAGCAATGAACATGTATGTGAAGATACTTCTTTATCAGATTTATTTCATTTCATATAATGTATTCTTTTTTAAAAATGTATTTGGTTGTTTCAGGGTCTCACTATGCAGCTTGGACCTATGGTGATCCTCCTGCTTTCAGGCACCCCAGCGCAGGTATTACAGGGCTGTGCCACTATGCCTGGACTTTGGCCGGCTCAGCCTCCCCTGGGGGTGGGACTGGCAAAGCCTGTGGTGCTAGGATTGACCTGCACTCCCTGTGCTTGCCTAAGCTTGCCTAAGTACAACACACTTTTTTCTTGTCTTTTTTTTACAAAAATATTTTCATATTTATTAACTAAACGCATAATTTTTAAAACTGTACTATGTTTTTTATTTTATTTTTTAATAGATTGCAAATTGAAAATAAATTATTTACAAACATAAATGAATATAACAATAAAAACTGTCCAAATTAAAATGAAGAAAGAATTTACAGATCAATCATAATAGTTCACTGTGTCAAAACCAAGAAACTTATATTCATATAATTAGAATTCTCAAAGTAAAGGACTGGGGAGATGGCTCAGTAGAATAAGTGCTTCAAAGGAATAGTAGGCAATAAATATTTAAAGATTTAAAATGTCTGAATTTAGTTCAACTTATAATACCACATTTCCAAGAAAAATGAACCTTTTGCAAAGACATTTAAATAAAATCATACCAAGATACACAAAAATGCAATTGTTCAAAACTTCTTGTAAAGAAAAAAATCATTAAAGTATATACATAAAAATATTAGCTATGGAAGAACAAAATTAAATAACATCTTATTCCAAACACACATTTTTCTTAGAAGGATGGAACTTTGTTAAAGTTACACTACGTACTAGCCTGCAAAGCATACTGAAATAAATACAAAATAAGAAAAATTAATTTTAGATCGTAGTACAATGAAACTAAAGTAGTGGAGCTAGATTTGGTCTTCCTTTTTTTTTTTGGCGGAACTGGGGATTGAACACAGGCCCTTGTGCTTGCCAGGCAAACACTTATTCTGCTGAGCCATCTCCCCAGCCCTTAGTAAAATGAAACTAAAAATCAATGGCAAAAGATACTACAAGAATTATGCAATACCTAGAAGTTGAACAGTATTCTCTTGAATAATCAGCAGGTCAGAGCAGAAATAAAGGAAGAAATTAGTGAATTCCTAGAATGAAACAATAATGCCTGGGGCCGAGGAGATGGCTCCATAGAATAAGCGCTTGCCTGGCAAGAGCAAGGGCCTGAGTTCAATCCCCAGTTCTACCAAAAAAAATTTAAAAATAAAGTCAGTAGAAGAACCTATGGAGGGCTGGTGAGACGGCTCAGTGGTCTAAAGCACCTATTTAGAACAAGCTTAGCAAAGCACAGGGACCATGGTTCAATCCCCCAGCACCACATGCCAGCCAGCCCCACCCCCTGGTGGGCTGAGCGGGCCACACACACACACACACACACACATAAAATAAATAAATTAAATTTAAAAAAAATAAAGATGTGAAGTGTTAAAAAAAAGAAGAACCTATGGAACACAATGAAAGCAGTCATTAGAAGGAAGATTACAGTTGTGAGTGGTCACAACAGAAAAAGTGAGACCAAATGAATAATCTAATGTTACATCTCAAGATCCTAGAAAAATGAGAACAATCAAAATTGAAAGCTTGTACAAGTAAGAAAATTACAAAGATAGGAGCAGAAATTAATAAAATTGAAACTAAAAGATTAATATGAAGAATCAATTAATTAAGTTAGTTCTTGAAAAGAATAAACAAAATAGACACTTAGCCAATATTACCAAGATAGAAAAGAGACTGATATCAATGTAATTGGTAATGAAACAGGAGAAATCACAACAGACAACACTAAAATCCAGAAAATTATTATCAACTACTTCAAAAATCAGTACTCCAAGTGAGACGACCAGGGGCCCAGCGGATCCCAAATAGACCCAGAGCGCAAGCCCGGCAAGTGAGTGAGACCTCCTAGGGCTGCCAGATCCTGAATAGACCCAGAGCGCAGGCCTGGCGTGGAACCCTTCAGCAGAACTCCCTGCAAAGAGGCTAGAGCCAAGACCCATCCAGCTGATTCAGGAGCAGAACATCTTGCCAGAGTAACACAAAGGGTTCAACTCCAATGACTGCAGCAGAAAGAAGTGGAGCACAGCTGCCAAACCCCAGCCAGATCCAAGCAACACCCACCTGGAGGAATCTGAACTTCATAGATCCGGACCT
>NW_004524645.1:193512-195145 GCF_000260255.1 Octodon degus
ATAATTGTAAATAAGCAATTACAAATTAAAAAATTGGGGGCTGGGGAAATGGCTCAGTGCAATAAGGGCTTCCCTGGCAAGTGCAAGGGCATGAGTTCAATCCCCGGCTCCGCAAAAAAAAAAAAAATTAAAAATTGGCAAATGTATTTTCAGTTACACAGAGCTCCAAAGCAGACGTTATGAAATAAAAAGAAGAGCAAAGGCAACAGAGAAAAGGTGCAACACTCATTAGGATATGAAGAACCCTAAATGAGCCATCTGAGCTGTGGATGGTGGCAGACGCCTGTGATTGCACTTCTCCAGGAGGCTGAGCCAAGAGGATCGTCAGTTCAAGGCCAACCTGAGCAACTTAACAAGACCCTGTCTCAAAATACAAAAGAAAAATCACTGGGGGAGTAGCTCAGTGTGAAGCCCTGTGTTCAATCCTCAGTAGTGAATACAAGAATACGCTTTACAACAATAACACAAGTGTAATAAAACAAATCTCTAACATGATATTCTAGCTTGCAAAATGGCAAGAATTAGGTGAAGATGTTGCAGGATATCTTGTGTTGCTGACCGTGGGAGATTGGGAAAAAAACAGAATGCACTATGCGAGAAGTTTAAGATGATGCAACTTCCTGAACAACTTCATAAACCTGTTAATTTTTTTTTTTTTTGGCATAACCAGGGATTGAACTCAGGCCCTTGTGCTTGCCAGGGAAGCGCTTATTCCACTGAACCATCTCCCCAGCCCCAAACCTGTTAAATTTAAAAACATGTCCATCCACTGAGAAAGCAATTGTTTGAAATTTATACTGTATTCATATTTATAAACTTTCACCAAGATTATTACATGTAATAATTTTTATGATAATAAAGAAGATGAGGGCTAGCCTCACCAGGCCACTGCGTGTGCTACGCCAGCAATGGAACTGAAGTCTGTAGGAGGAGCGGCACTCTCTGGGCAGCAGTCCTGGGCTCTCATCCTAGGAGCGATGCTGGCACGTGCGAAGGTTCACAAGTTCCCCCAGAAGGGAAGGAAGCTGTCTGCACGGTGAGGGGAGTGTGAGCAGAGGCACTGCCCTTGACGGCACTAACCTGTCCACCTGTAACTGCTGGGAATCACCTCTGAGATATAGTCGTCCTCATGACATTTAGATGTTGGACAGGAAATGCAGGCCTCCTTCATAATATCCCAACAATGTTTTTCTCTGGAAAATTTGTGTACTCACTTATGAAGTAATAATGGAGCTTTTTTAGCCAATTAAATACTGTATGAAAATACCAAAAAAAAAAAAAAAGAAGATGAGGGCTGGGGAGGTAGCTCAGCAGTTTAAGTGCCTGCCTGGCAAGCACAAGGTCCTGAGTTTGACCCCTGGTACAAAAAAAAATGATGATAAAAGGGCCAGCCAAATAGCTCAGCAGATTAAAGTGCCTACAAGCAGGCACAGGGACCAGGAGTTCAATCCCCGGGCATGCTGTGCTGGCTCTGACCCAGGGGTGCCCTGAGACAGCAATCGAGACTGGACATGGTGGCACTTGCTTGTAATCCAGCTCTTGGGAGGCTGCAAACAGGCGGATCACTGCGAGTCTGATCTAGTAGTGAGACCCTGAACACCCTGTAGACCCTTCCCTAAAATACAAAAAAAAA
>NW_004524645.1:202450-203247 GCF_000260255.1 Octodon degus
CTGGGGTCTGGCTGCTGTGCTCCACTTCTTCCTGCTGCAGCTGTTGGATTTGAACCCTTTGTGTCACTCTGGCAAGATGTTCTCTTGAATCAGCTGGGTAGGTTTTGCCTCTGGCCTCTTTGCAGGGAGTTCTGCTGCAGGGTTTTGTGCTGGGCCTGCACTCTGGGTTGAATCAGGTTCCAGTGGGTCCCGGGCATTCTCACTCACACTCTGGCTCTGTGCTCTGGGTCTATTCAGGATCCAGCGGCCCTGGGCGATCTCACTCACACTCAGGGCCTGCACTCTGGGCCTGCTCTCTGGGACTATTCAGGATCCGTGGGCCCCGGGTGGTCTCACTCTTAAGTTTTAAAAAATATTTAAATTTGACCTATCCTTAGTTTTTTTATATGCTAACTTCTCTGGGTATAGAATTTTAAAGGAAAAAAAAAAAAAGAAAGAAAGAAAGAAAGAAAGAAAGAAAGAAAGAAAGAAAGAAAGAAACATTAGGGAGCCAGGGAGATGGCTCAGTGGATTAAGCACTTCCCTGGCAAGTGCAAGGGCCTGAGTTCAATCCCCGGTTCCGCCAAGAAAAAAAAAAAAAAGAAAGAATTTTAAATGGCAAGCTTCTCAGTTGGTAGGAAATACTATTTCCTGATTTTCCTGGGTGTCTTTGTTGTTATTGTCATCACTGATTTGATTTCTATTGTGATACTTCCGCATTAACATTTCCTGGTTAGGTGATTCATTCTCTCTCTCTCTCTCTCTCTCTCTCTCTCTCTCTCTCTCTCTCTCTCTCTGAACCAGGGATTGAACTCGGG
>NW_004524645.1:203347-207660 GCF_000260255.1 Octodon degus
GGTCCTTGAACTTGCCAGGGAAGTGCTTATTCCACTGAGCCATCTCCCTGGCCCCTGATTAGGTGATTCTTTTCCTCCTGTTGCTTTGACAGTTTTCTCTCTTTTAAATTAAAAAAAATAGTTTTCTCTTAACTTTTGCATTCTGAAGCTTTAATGTGAAATGTACAGATGTGGATTTGTTTTATTCATCCACTTTGAGAATTTATGTCTTTCATCAGCTCCGAAGCATTCTCAGCTGCTATCTTTTTATATGATGGCCACTTCCACATTCTTCCTACTCTGTCCTTTGGAATGTACTAGGCATATGGGGGAGCTTCTCATTATCCTTTATGTCTCTTAGAGTTTCCTCTTCTCCACTTTTTAATCCCTCCGTGTACGTTCAGGATAATTGTCTCAAGGCGATTTTGCCAGTTAACAAATGTTCTCTCCTTGGCTCTTTAACCCACCTATTGAGTTTATTTCAATAACATACTTTCCCTTCTGAAGACTGAAGTTTCCTTTCAGTCTTTCTGGGACTTCTTACTATATTTTGTTGTGGTACTCTGTTGTTTTAGTTTATTATAGTTTCTATTCTTGTTTTTCTCCCAGTATTGGGAATAGAATCCAGGGCCTTCCCACTGAGTTACATTCCCAAGTCTTAAAAAAAATTTTTTTTGAAACAGTGTCTCTAAGTCACTAAGTTTCCCAGCCTGGTCTTTAACATGTGATCCTCCCGCCTCAGTGTCCCAGAGTGCTGGGATCCCGGGTGTGCAACACCACACCCAGCTTCCTTCTTTTTTATGTCTTAACAATGAAAGACATTTCTTTGATGGCCTACTTCAAAAGGTTTTACTCTCCTAATTTCTCAGGCTTCTAATCCTTAGTGATCTTGGGTCTTGGGTGTCCTTACCTGGAGCAGCCAATCATTTCTAGATCTTAGCAGGACAATTCCTTTGGGGGGAACCTGTATGCCCTGGGTCATGGAAGAACCCTGAAGGGGAGATTGGTTTTGTTTCTCCAGATACATTGGTGGCTGGATTGAGGCCAGTTTGTCTTGTAATTTCTCACCATGGGATTTCCCTGCCCCAAGGGTAGCACCTATTCTCACTGCAGGACTTGTGGAAGAGGCAGGATTGTTTTCTTTTAGCACTGTTTCCGGATCCCTCCCTGGGAGTGTCCACAAGAAACAAACTTCCTGCTTCTTGCCTGGGAGGATGAGAGTTTACCTTGTTTTCCCTCTGCTGACAGAGACAGCCTGCCGGAGTCCTAGGTTGGGGGAGGGTTCAACTTCAGTCTTTTTTATTTTTTTATTTTTATGCTGGTATTAAAACCTCAGCTCGGGGCCAGGGAGACAGCTCAGTGGAATAAGCGCTTCCCTCGCCAGCGCAAGGGCCTGAGTTCAATCCCTGGTTCCGCCAAAAATAAAAATAAAAAAATTAAAACCTCAGCTCCTATCAAGGAGTATCTGTGATCCAGGAAAGTACTCTATCTTTCTAGTATAGAAATATACTTAATATTTTCATGATATTTTACACTGCATGTCTATGTGTTTGGAGAAATATGGGAGGCATGGGATGCATTACCTCAATCTGCCCAGTTGCCAAACCTGGAAGTTAAAAATCTGTTTCCAATTTTTCAATACTGTATATAATGCTATGATGAATATCCTTGACCATTAATCTTTATGTGCATCTTTGCTTATTTTCTTTGGATAAATGCCTAGAAAGGGTCAAAGGGTATGAACATTTTTAAGGTGTTTGATACATACACATCTAAATGCTCCACTGCCAATCCAAAGAATGCATCACTTTCCATGAGAATTCCTATTTCCCTGTGCCCTTGCCAACATTTGGGAACTTTAAAAAAATCACCATTTAGTTAGTTTAAAAAATATAGTGTTAAAGCAATTATTTTTTAGCATTTCTAACTGTGTAGAAAAAGTAAAAAGCTGAATGAAATGTTGTGACATGCAAAAATCATGTAAAATTCAAATCCACATTAACAAAGACAGTTTCACTGGACCATAGGCTTATTTACTTGTACACGTATCATCTGCTGTTTTCCAACTACAATGGCAGAAGTGAATAGCTACATGGACAGCCATGGCCTACATAGAATAGTTATGATCTGACCATTTCCAGAAAAAGTGTACCAGCCCATCGTCTGGGTGTAAGAAGCCCATACACAAAGAAATCCATCATACAGTGGAATTCTTTCCATCATTGAAACCAAGTGTACTACAGTTATACTTGGTGACATGAATGAATCCCACAACTTAAACATGAAAAAAATGTAACTAGATGAGGAAAAAGAAAAAGACAGACTGTACACATCCTGTAGCTATAAGCAGTAGAGGCAGGAGTGACTTGTGTTGACAGAGCTCAGAAGGGTGTTGATCCTTGGAGGAACAGGATAGCGACTACAAGAGGGCACAAGCAAACCCCAAAGCACGCACGTCAAGAGAGAGGACGCAGACTACCTTCCTATACAAGGAAAAGCCTGGTGGCCCTCTTCAGTTCACCCAGGACTTTCTCTGGAGTGAATGTTCAGATGACTGCAACTTAACCCGCTTCGTAGAGTCCCCGGCGTGCAAGTGCTTGAGCAGTTAATGAAGATAACACTCACCCTCCTCTGTATTATGGACAATATCTGTCCAACCATAAACGTAACATGTTTTTTTACCATCACCTAAGTGCTATTTGCATTAACTCAATAGCAAATACACGTGTGCTTTAATAATTTGCAGAGACAGTTTACAGAGTCAATTGAACTGGAAATTGTTGGCTTTTCATTTAAAACAAGTTAATGCTGCTAGACACTGTATGGAGCAGGAAATTTAAACTGACCAGCATGGAAACAGTGGGTACTGCTATCTGAAGTCTGGTGTAGATAGCTGTTTCTAAAACGGATCTTGCTAAGACATAGAGTCTGAAAAACGGATCTTGCTAAGACATAGAGTCTGATAGTGTGGGTTTGGGTGTGTCCAGGTTGCTTGTTTCTCATGCAGATGTTCCTGGCGCTGTTTGTGGATCTCAGAGGATGGGTGTCTAACTCTATCATGGGGCAATCAGACAACAATGGGACTCAACTAATCAGAGCTCAGGAACTTCCAAAGCACACACTGGCTACAAAAGGGGCTATTTGGACTTTTCATCAACATTTTCTTGCTAAACTGACATAGAGCTAAACTGGTCCTTTACAAGGAGCATAAATCAGTTGGTTAGTGAAGAAGTCGTTTATTCAGTTGACAATCAAATGCACATGGGCGCAAGCAAATTTATAAGTGGAAAATATTGTGACAAGGTCAGAAAATCAAATTAAATTGTGCAAAAACAGAAACCCGAGCACCTTAGGAGGACTGCAGCTTGTATCATGTCAGCTCTTATCTGCTTGCTCCAAGCAGGCTCTGGAGAGCTGAGCCAGATTTCTTAGTTTAGGTGCAATTTATCTGTTAAATGATAATTAGCAATTTGGTCAGATAGTTGACATAAAGTTGTGAAAATGAGTTTGTGTTTTTTTATATAAGCATTAATTTGCAGCCCTCAAAAGCATTGATTGTAGCTTTCAATGTTGTGTTTGCATGAGTTCATATGCAAAGCGAGTTTATAAAATTGAGTCCATTTACATTAGAATTTCAATTTTTATTTTTATTTTTATTTTTTGGCATGGGGAGTCAAACTCGGGACTTCACACTTGCCAGGCAGGCACTGTGCTGCTGAGCTAAAACCCTGGTTCTTAGGTTGTACATTTTTCTTCTCTCTCTCCCTCTCCCTCTCCCTTTCCCTCTCTCTCTCTTTCTTTTTCTTTTTTCTTTCTTTCTTTCTTTTTTATTTTTTCAGAACCAGGGATTGAACTCCGGCCCTTGCGCTTGCCAGGGAAGGATTTATTCCACTCAGCCATCTCCCCAGCCCCGCATTATAAGCAATCTATAAAGGATTTGAAGTACATGAGGAAATGTGCATAGGCCATATGCAAACAACACACCATTTTACATAAGGGATTTGAGTGCAGATTTGGTTATACTTGGAGTCCTGGAACTTGGAATACTGAGGAACAACTGTCTGCAAAAATTCCCTCTGTAGGGTTGGGGAGGTGGTTCAGTAGAATAAGTGCTTGTCTGGCAAGCACAAGGGCCTGAGTTCAATCCCTGGTTCCTCCAAAAAAAAAAATTCCTTCTGTAGCCCAAATAGACAGCCTAAGTGCCAGCCAAATAGCTCAATGGATCAAAGCAGATTAAAGCGCCTGCTTAGCACATGGCCTAGGTGGAGGATCGATTCCACCTGCTGGCTCTGCCCCCAGAGCGTGCTGAGACATCTATTGAGACTGGGCATGGT
>NW_004524645.1:207760-213244 GCF_000260255.1 Octodon degus
TAAAATAAAATTCATTTGGAACCAGGAGAGACCTAGAATACAAGAGATGTACCTTTTGGGTCTGATAAGGTCACTTAAATCCCCTCAGGATTTATCCTGAGATCCTGTACCTCAGATTGTAGAACTTTTGTCAGTGTCAGCCATGTGGATGAGTCACGGCCATTATTTGGCCAATGTGCTCTCTGTGAAAGCCTGAGAGAGTGTTTTCTCCCCATATGACTCTCCTGAGGCACATTCTACATCATCGATCACTTTCCTCCCTGGCCCCATCATCTCCTTGATCAGAAAATTTGGGACACTACTGAGTTACATGACGTTACAGTACAAGATCTCATTTGTCCTGAGACTTAAGTGACCTTGGAAGGCTAGGGCCAAAAAGTTGGCTTTCCTTGCGGCCCCCCTTTTTCTCTAATTTTTGGTCTGAAAACTTAGGTTGTTAACCCTCCAGAAGAGAAGGATATTGTTATTACCATACAACCTAGGCTGTTAAGTTTAACCTCACTCTCTGTCTGAATATCAAACATTTTAGGCATATCATGGAACAGGTATTTTTCATCAAGTATTGATATGTTGAACTTTAAGTCCCTACTTTATTTTACTTTTATGCGTGCTCTAAATTGCATTTAGTCAGTGTGTTTCGTTTTTGGTAATAAAATTTACAAACAACATCATCAGTATGAAGAGAACCTATCCGAAGTTTCACCACGCTTTCAAAAGCATTTCTCCACCTAGCCACAAGATGGCAGCAAAAGCTCATTGGGTACTGCAGCCGTAGCCTCAGTTCTTGTTTTTCTTTGTTTTGTTTTGGCAGAATCTGGGATTGAACTCAGGCCTCTGTGCTTGCCAGGGAAGCACTTATTCCACTGAGCCATCTCCCCAGGCCCTAATACCTTCAGTTTTAAGAGTATTAAATCTGAAACATCACAGCTGTTAATGGCTTAGTTGCTTTTGGACATGTTATTCGCTTAAATTATTTATTCAATTATTTCTTTTTCTGATAAAATAAATGTATGTTCATTGCAAAATCGGTATGTAGAAGACAAATACAAGTTACCTGCTGTGACAATCTAGCATTGATTTCCATACTTACAGATAGCAAGGGGAAGCCTCACAATTTCAGAACAAAGTGCACGTTGAGCATAATTTGTTTTCTCATCCACCCTTTCTCGAATCCATCTGGGGTCTTTCCCCTAAATGCTCTGATGCGGTGATTTTTTAGGTGGTGCAAGGTGATCATCCTGTGACTCACCAAAAGTTGTTTAGCTGATTAAAATTAGTAATTTAGGATGTTGGTCTTCAAATTGACACAAGATTTCTCAGATGCAAAATTTTCTGAGAAAATATTTCAATTAATCACTATCCAAATTTAATACACATTTTTTCCAACTTTGACTCCGATGTGTGTGTGTGTGTGTGTGTGTGTGTGTGTGTGTGTGGTCACGTGGATGGAACCCAGCATCCTGGGCTGAGCTACCTGTAGCCCTTTATTTTCTACTTTGAGAAAGGCTTTCGCTAAATCATCACCTTGCCCAGGATGGCCTTGAAGTCAGTTATGTCTCAGCCTCCTGATTTTCTCAAATGAGAAATTTTTAATCTGCAAGTGTTATGCATCCCTTCTACCCTTGATTTCAGACTATAACTACAAAAGTAGGTTCCATAAGCAACACAGTACTACATTGTCCTGAAGTTTTAAATTCTACACATAAATATGATAACAGCGACACTTTAGTTTGCCTAATATTATGATTGGATATTTACCCGTGTGGGTATAGAAGTAGCTAATTTAGTGGGCCCGGGGAGATGGCAAGCACAAGGGCATTTAAAATGGCCTAAGGCATAATTTATTTTATTTATTTATTTATTTATTTATTTGCTGAACTGGGGATTGAACTCATGCCCTTGTGCTTGTCAGGCAAGCCCTTATTCTACTGAGCTATCTCTCTGGCCCTAAGGTATAATTTATGGATATAATGTATGACACAATCTATTGAGAAGTAGCCATTTCCAATCACTAGCAATCAGGGATCTCCTGACGGGGTAGTTGTGGATGATGCCCTCCAGGTGGCGCACCGAGACAAACATTGAAGCAACCTCTGGGCCCTTTGGGTTCTAGAAGAGGCAAGGTTGCTAGACAGGCAGCCTTACAGGGCTCCTGGGTGCAGCCGCCTTGCACTGCCCAGATCCTCCCAGTTACATTGAACCAGCAGGGAGTGAGTAGGCCATTCCCTACGTCCTCACCACTCTGCGCCGTGAGACACAGTTGTGAGCATCTTCGAAATTAAGCATTGTGAAAACTTGTCCTGCCCGTGGAGATTGTATCTAGACCCATGTCTCTCACCATGGACTAAATGAAAGAAAAGTGGGTCAAGATCCAAATATTAAAGGAGAAACAATCTGCTGGAAGATAAAACAGGCAAAACCTTTGAAATCCAGGCATAGGCAAGGATTTTCTGAACAGAACTCCAGTTACACAAGAAATAACATCAGGGCCTGGGGAGATAGATCAGAGGCATAAGTACCTCCCTGGCAAGCACAAGGACCCGAGTTCGATCCCCGGCCCCACATGCCATGCAGTCTCTGCCTTGGATCCCGGCAAACCACCATGCAACCCAGGAACCAGGGTTGGTGGCGCACACCTGCAATCCCAGCACTCGGGAGTTTGAGACAGGCACGTCTCTAGGAGTTCGAGACTAGCCTGTGAGCTGCAAAAGTGAGCACAAGGCCAGCCTGAACTGCATGGTTAGACCCTGTCTCAAAAAAAAAATCAAAAATCAACATCTTGGACTGTGGCAAATTCAAAAGCATCTGCACAGCACAGGAAGCAACCAACAGACTCAAAAGAAAGCTGCAATGTGGGGAAAATTACCAGCTACTCTTCAGACAATGGACTAATATCTGGAATACATAAAGAGCTCAAAATGTAGACACTCTGAAATAGAAGATCCAACCAGAAAATAGGCAGTTGAAACAGATACTTTTCAAAAGAAGTACAGTGGCTGGGGAGATGCCTGGGGCCCAGGAGATGGTTCAGTAGAACACGTGCTTGCCTGGCAAGCGCAAGGGCCTGAGTTCAATACCCAGTTCTGAAAAGAAAAAGTACAAATGGCCAATAAACACATAAAAAAAACCCTCCAATAGTGCTGGCCATTAGGGAAATGCAAATTAAAACAGTACCTTGAAGGGGGGGAATGGCTCAGTGGAATAAGTGCTTGCCTGGCAAGCGCAAGGGCATGAGTTCAATCCCCAGTTCCGCCAGCACCTTGAATCCACCTCAAGCCTTAAAGAATGCCATCAGGAAGCCATCATATAACAAATACTGGTGAGACTGGGGCAGGGTGTGCAGGTGCCTTGCCGCACTGTGGTGGGGATGTGCACTATGCCATCAGCATGACACTCAGTATGGAGTTTCTTTAAAATCTGCGAATAGAGGGGCTGGTGAGATGGCTCAGTGGTCTAAAGCACCTACTTAGAACAAGTTTAGCAAAGCACAGAGACCTCGGTTCAATCCCCCAGCACCACATGCCAGCCAGCCCCGCCCCCTGGTGGGCTGAGCTGGTCACACACACAGAGACACAGACACACACACACATAAATAAATAAATAAAATTTTAAAAAAATCTGCGAATAGAAAATCATTTAACTCAGTCATTATCCCTCCTAAGCGTTTTCCGGAAAAAGTGAAAGGCATCATACCTCTGTGATCCATGCCCATCTGGCTTTCTTTCTTTTTTTTCTGCTTGTTTTTTTTTTTTTCTTTGTATTTTATGGAAGCGTCTACAGGGTGTTCAGGGTCTCACCACTAGATCAGACCCGTAGTGATCTGCCTGCCACAGCCTCCCAAAAGCTGGGATTACAGGCGGGCACCACCACGCCCAGTCTCAATTGCAATCTCAGCATGCCCTGGGGGTGGGGGCGGGACCGGCCCAGCAGGCCTAGGGATCTAAGAACCCCAGGCCCTTGCTACTGCTTGCAGGTGCTTTAATCCGCTGAGCTATTTGGCTAGCCGCATCCGTGTTTCTAGCAGCACAACTGACAGTTGCTAAATCTTGGACGTGGCCTGTATGTTCATCAACAGATGAATAAAGAAAATGTGGCATTTCTACACAATGGAGCACCATTCTGTTATAAAGAATAAATTTGAATCATTTGTAGAAAAAAAAAAAAAGGGTTGCACTTTGAGACCATAATATTAAATGCAATGCATTGGATACACAAGCTTAAATATAGCGTGGCTTATCTTACATGACAAACCTAAAGTATAATTTATTTACTTATTTTTCACTTCGGGGAGTTTATTGGCGTATAATCAGTTTCTGCTCCACATTCTGTGAAAGATGTTTGGCCTTAGCTCTGTTTTGAAAAGAATTTGCTTTCAAATTTCCCCTTGTTGTCAAGATATTCGAACAGTAATCTGCCTTTCCCGTTGAAATAGCCAATAAATTTAACTAAGCGCATGAAAAAAAATGGTACCGAAGACACTGGACATCAGAAGCACAGGACAGCAATGACAGACACAGAAAGAAAAATGGCGTGAGGTGAACACCCTACTTCCTGCTTGGAAGGGTCCAGTCGGTCGTGCAGGGCAGCAGGGCCAGGCTGAAGCTGATGTCTGCCAGAGGTGGGGCAAGGGAGCAGGAGCCCGCAGAGGCCATGGTGGCCCCAGCTCACAGGGCAGAGCACCGGCTAGATGCGGGGCACAACAAGAGAACCTGACGATCTTCCCAAGGTCCCATGAGAATTCATAGGAACGCTGATCAGTGAACTGCTGGAGGACTTAAGGTGAGGTCTGAAAAAGACCTTTCCAAAAGCAGGACTTAGGGCTGGGGAGATGGCTCAGTAGAATAAGCGCTTGCCTGGCAAGCGCAAAAGCCTAAATTCAATCCCCGGTTCCACCAAAAAATAAAACCCAAACAAACAAACTTAAATTCTCGGGGCCAGGGAGATGGCTCAGTGCAATAAGCTTCCCTGGCAAGCGCAAGGGTCCCCGGTTCCACAAAAATCAGGACTTAGGCTTCCAAAGCCAGGTCCTCAGTTGTCCGAGGCAGAGCTCTGGGCTCAAGGGTTCAGGTCTTGACTCTCGAGCTCCGTATGAGTCCTTCGTGGCTGACATCCCAGTCATCGCGTCTCCAGTTCCCAGTGCCAAGGGGGACTGTCCTCAGTATAAATCGCAAATTAAAAGGTAAATAGTAGGAAATGGGGAGATGAATCTTTCACGAAAGGGAATGGAATCAAGAGATGGAGGGCTCAGCGGATTAAACCGCCTGCAAGCAGGTGCAGGGGCCAGGGTTTCGATCCCCGCGCCTGCCGTGCCGGCCCCGCCCCCGGGGCGCGCTGAGACAGCGATTGTGACTGTGCTTGGCGGTGCACGCCTGTAATCCCAGCTCTTGGGAGGCTGTAAACAGGCTGATCACTGTGAGTCCGATCTAGTAGTGAGACCCTGAACACCCTGTAGACCCTGAGAGAGAGAGAGAGAGAGAGAGAGAG
>NW_004524645.1:213344-213955 GCF_000260255.1 Octodon degus
AGAGAGAGAGAGAGAGAGGCTGCCGGAGGAGCAGAGACTCCCCATACTGCATACAGTTACTAGGTACTGCAAACAAGTACTGAAAAGAAGTTAAATGTGTTAATTAAAGCAAATCTCTCTCTCCTGGCTTGCTTTCTTCTTGCAATACTCGGATAGAACCTAGGGCCCCTTGTGCCTGTTGGGTCCACATTCCTCCATCGTGTTCCTCACAGCCCCAGTTGTTTCCTTCACATGGATTTGTCTGTCACTTTTTCCGATATTCTTGATGTAAACGAGCCTCCACAAGAAAAACGTAGTCAGCAGAAACCACGTGATTTAAGGAGAATTTAACCCAGGTCTGCATTTGAAAGGTTTGAGCCTTTTATGTGCAGCCTGAGAGAGCAGTTGGGTACCAGGCTGGTGACAGTGATCTCTGCTTGGCGCCTGCCTCTAGTACAAAGAGGTGAGGAAAGTGCTGGGAGAGACACCCCCTGGGTCTCCAGACTCCCACTGTCTCTGGGTGCTCAGAGCTAAGGCCGCCAGCCAGCTGTGTTCCTGCTGATTATACAACCAGCAGCCCAGGGAGCTGGAGATAGTGGCCTCCTGAAGATAGGGCCTTATCTCTACCCAGA
>NW_004524645.1:224001-228576 GCF_000260255.1 Octodon degus
TATAGTTTAAATTCTCTTAAAACTTTCTGTATATCTCCTAAATCTTACTGGAACTGAAAAATACACCCACCCCTATTGCAGCTGACAGTTACTATCCCCATAACTAAGCCTAGGTACACACCCAAACTTCTGGCCTGATGGACTAGATTTCTGTCAGTGTCCCAGTAGGATTAATAATTGCTATGCCTAGGACACCAAAATTCATAAGAGGTGGTCTTGAAGCCCCTGGCCTTTGGTTTGAAGGTACATCCATTACTGATTCTCCTAGGTGTATATGGACATTTCTAGGGCTGCTGATAACATTGGTCACTTGATTGCATTTTGCATTTTTTTGGTTCTCAAGATAAGTGCTTTTCCCTCTAGCTGTAAAGACCTTTGCACTTAAAGGAATTCTAAGATAGATAAGTGTCCTTTCTATCTGCTCATAAAGACCTTTGGAATCCATGGAATCTTTCTAGAGCTTTGATCAGATTGAGGTTTTGGGGCAGGATTGCCTAGAGATGGTGGTGTTTGTTTTCGTGCCTAGAGGCACGTCATATCTGTTGTTTTTCTTCTTGTGATGGCAGCAGGAGCATTTATTTTTTGATAGTCCAAGTAATATTGGCTTTTGGACATCTCACATGCCTTTGCCTGAGCTGTGGTAACTGGTTTTGAGGTTATTTTAGCAAGAAGATGGGATGTAAATGATTAAAAAGATCATACTTCATTTAACAAGTATATCTTGATTATCCGTTCTTTGCAGAGTCAGAGCAGACACTAAAACCCACCCGTCTGCAGCTCTGTTGCTTCTTGCCCAGAGTTTCTCAGCTTTAGTGCAGTTGACACTTGCAGCTGCAGGCTTCTCATGGAACCCTCACACAATGGAAAAAGACTGAAATGGTTTCCTGGTCCAGTTCATTGTAGGCTTTAACCCCGGACCTCCTGGCTCCAATGGCCAGAGTGAGGATTAGGATTTCAACATGCGCATGTTGAAGGACATGAATATTCAGTCCACAGCACCTTTTGAGGAAAAGTATCCCTGGGGAAGTGATTTCTGAGGTCTGCTCTAGGCCTGTAGTCTGCAAACATTTCTATAAATAGTTTTCAAAGGTCTAGTGGAAGTCAGACAAAGAGGAGTGTGATATTTGATGTTTAATGTCTTATAGACACCAAGGCTACTTTTCTATGCTTCATTGCATGATCAGTTTAAATTCACTTGTCATGCATCCTCCGTTTTCTGGCAACTGGCACTCAGATCCACATTCACGTTTGACTTCTGGCAAGACTATGTCATAGCAGTGTATTCTATGGAAGCACACCATGTCTGGCTGTCTCTCTCTTTGTACCATTAGCAGCCATTGATCCTCAAAGTTAGGATCTAGTCAATCTTTAGACAGTGTTGTCCTTCATTCTAATTCTAAGCCCAGCATGCCTTGAGGATTGTCTGGAATACTTCCACAAAGAGAAACTTTCCTTCAGGAATTAGATAGCCTGGGTTTAGGGTCAAATGGAACTTGGAGCGACATGTGGACCTTTCTGGTTTGCCTCTCTCTGGTCTTTGCTGGTTGTTGTTCTTCCCATTTGTGGAATGCACCCATGGAATCAAATATATCATACCTGGGGTTCCTTGGGTTAGAAAGGATTTCTAGGTGTGGTCACGGGGACCGTCTGTTTCCTGGCACTGATTAGGACAGAGTTTTATACACTCTGATCCCCACTAAGGCAGCTTCAGGAGCCTGGGGACAAGTACATTAGTTTCCTAGAGCTACTATAACAAATGTGCCACACTTTGGTCAGCTTCAAACAACACATATCCATTCTCTCACAGACTCTGGAGGCTAGAAGTCTGGAATCAAAATTTTCCCACAGGGCCACTTACACTCTGAAAGCTCTAGGGAAGAATCTGCTCCATATCCTCCTTTAACCTTTGGTGTTTAGCCACAACTCCTCACGCTCCTTGGCTTTGTGGCTGTATTGTTCCAACCTCCTTCCATTTTTTCATAGCCTCTGTCTGTCTTTTTCTCCCTTTCTTATAAGGACATCAGTCATATTGTGGTAAGGATCACCCCACTCTAGGGTGACTTCTACAAAGACCTGATTTCCAAACAAAGCCACACCCACAGGAACTGGGCATTAGGACATCAATATGTTTCTTTTCTTAGGGGGAGAGGTAGAATTCAACTCCCAACCCCTGGGAGCCTAGGGAGTCAAGACAATGGACATTTGTGCCACCAGCAGTTTCATGGTCATCTTGGAGAAGTAACTATGCTGGCCAAAGAGGCTGGGGCAGCAAAGGAGTTGTTTTGCATGGACAAGGCTGTTTTCTTCAAAATGATCTCCTCTGCTCATTGAAAATTGTGCTTTGGAATTTTCAAAGGACAAAATGAACAAATATCAAAGGACTAACCACATGGGCTGCTATTGTACAGTTGCCCAGGGCACCAAGTTTTGAAGGACCTGTGACTATTTTAGTTTTCTACTGCTGTCATCTTGAAGTTGTTTAGATTTTTTTTCAGGTTAACAAAGTGTTAAATGCTTTTTCATTTTGCCTTGCTAAAAGCTGACCATAAATTATAGGCAGTCCTGGGGAGGGACACTAGGCATGGAAGCTGCGGAGGGAAAAAGGCAAAAATCAGGCATTGCTTACAGTGTGGCTGGCCAACAGCTGGCTTTTTATCCATTTCTACTTTTGTTCCTCAGAAGTCAGACTGAATTTCCTAATAATACAGTGTAACACGGAGTCACGTGCAGATCCAAGGTCTTCCATGTGCTCATCGAGTACTAGTGTGAGAGTGGCTGTGATTCCACATTATCAGTGGCTGGTGTGTGGCGCAGCCCACCCTAAATAATCCTTATTGATTATGGGTGAAGTGAGGAAAACACTAACCAGATGGCTATTTCAATCAATATTATGGTGTAAGCATTATAAAAAATCACACATATTTTCTAAAGTTTCTCAATCTGAGGACTTGTGACATTTGGACTGAGGACTTGTGACACAACTGATCATTCTCTGTTGTGGTGGCTGTTACTATGGGTATTGTAAGAGGCATAGCAGTTTCTCTAGCTTCTACCCACTAGATGCCAGTAGCACCACTGTCCCAGTTGTGAAGAGAAAAAATGTTTCCAAACATTGCCAAATGTCCCTGGGGCACACAGCCCCATTTAGCGTCACTGATATGTAACGACCATCTCTGGGCTGTTGCCTCAGGATTATGAGGTTACTTGTGTTCACCAAGTGTTCCATTTATGCTACAAAAAAGACTAATTTGTAAGGCTCCTTCACCAAGTAGAAGGAGCTGGAGGAGGGACAGAGGAAGAGAGAGAGATAGAAACAGAGACAGAGTTGCATCTTTCTGTGTGAGATAAACCTCCCCCCATTTCTGCAAGCCTCAAACTTCTGTGCTGCCTGGCTCACCCAGCAGAGATCTGCACTTTTTCTTTCAGTTGTTGCTGTTGTTGTTTTAATGTATTCAGTACAGGGTCTACAGGCTCTCACTATGTAGATTGGACTTGTAGTGATCCTCCTGTTTTTAGTCTCCCAAGTGCTGGGATTACAGACGCGCGCCACCACGCCCAGTCTCTATCGCTGTCTCGGTGCGCCCCGCGGGTGGTGCCGGCACCGCACACCAGGGGATCCGGATCCCTAGTCCCTGTGTCTGCCTAAGCAGATACTTTAATCCTCTGAGCTATCTGGTCGGCCCTGAGGTCTGCAGTTTTAAGAATCTGTTTCTCCAAATACACAGGGGAACAGAGTCACAATCATGACCAGGAGAGACTCCAGCCAGGAGGAAGAGTCTTGTACTATGCTGGCTCATGGCAACTGTTACTTTGTAAAATTATGATTTGCCTGAAATACATTTTAAATTTGCCTGCAGCCTTTTGTTGAACACAACCCATGGAATGGAAAGGAAAAGAAGTAAAAGTGTAACACTGAGAGAGGAGATCTAGAGAGGCAGGGAGTAGGTAACACCATTGTTTCTTAACTTTGGGAGAGAAGATGGTCTAATTTTTAAAGTCCAAGTTTTAGTAACCTACATCTGTATCTACACAAATCAGGGTAACTCCCCTACCAGGCTCCTGGTCCACACACAAAATCAAAATGACTTTTTGGGTCCTGAATAAGTGTTTGAAGTTTTTGTCTTTACGTAAAGTCATAAAATAAACATCAGGATATAACCCTGCCTTATTTCCACTCCAACTCCAGAGACTGGGAGGGGGCTCCATAGGAATCTTTCATTCCCCCTTCCTTTTGTGCTTTCAAACCAGCAAAACAGGAATGAACAGGAATGACATCTTCTAATCACCACTGCTGGAGGATTTGCATTATTTAAATATATGAGAAGTGCCTATAATTGAGTAATTATCCCAGCACTTAAAGAATGCCAAACAATGAACCATTTCTTCTTAAGATCCAACCTAGCCCATTTCTGTTTTCCTCTTAGCACAATGTGTAGAATTATCTAACATGTCACTTCCCAGAACATTCGATTGTTTATATAAGGTAGGCAAGACTTCTTTAGCAGTACTGTGTTTATTTTTCTCATTTTAGACTTGATGATTGTAGGCTTCATGGATTTTCCTCTACTAGAAGCT
>NW_004524645.1:228676-230676 GCF_000260255.1 Octodon degus
CGCCAGCCAGCTGTGTTCCTGCTGATTATACAACCAGCAGCCCAGGGAGCTGGAGATAGTGGCCTCCTGAAGATAGGGCCTTATCTCTACCCAGAGGCATCCAAGATCCCCAAGCTTTCTCCTTGCCTTCCGGGAGGCTCAGGCTGGCTTTGCAATGTGACAGACACTGGGCCTGGCCCTTCTGCCCTGTGGGGGGTGGGAGTTAGAAGCATTCCAAGCAGTGAGTCTGTCTCTGGAGGGGAGGATGAGCAGGTTACCAGCAGCCTTAGGAATGCTCCTTGTCTTGATTCCCAGTTCCTGTCCTGGGCTGCATTCCAGATAGGGGCGGGTGAGCGCTAGGCCCCCCGGCATGGCTTGTAGGAACTGGGGTGCAGGACATCAACCCAGGAGAATGGGAAAGAGCCCGCATCTCTGACCAGGCTCGGGGCCTTGGGTCGGGCTGAGCACTTGGGTCTGGGACAGGATACGTCCTTTGCTAGCCAGCAGGTCCACTGCAGCCCTCCATGGCTCCTGCCCTCACAGGAATGAGTGGAGCCTGGGAATGAACTGTGCTGATAGGAGCTGGGTTGGGGTGCAGGGACACAGCCCGCTCCCGGCACATGTGAGGAGGCCAGCAACACCCTGCTACCAAAGAGAATGGCGGATGGGGCTGGGGGAGAAGGGAGTGGGGGGGTGCAGGCTCCAGTGACAGCAGGTGATGACCTAGGTCTTGAGGTCTAATGTAGAAGTGCGGTGACTTAAAGGTAATCATACCATGCCATGTACTGGAAGTGTGCTGAGCGGGCAGAACCTAAGTGTTCTCACCACGGAGAAAGGAAAGGATCTCTATGCGGGGTCAGCATTCCGTTAGCTTCACGGTGCAACTTATTTCACAATGTATACATTTATCATATCATCAACTTGTGCACCTTAAATATATACAATGAATTTTTTTTTTTTGCTAATTTGAAAGAAACCTTCCTACACACATTTTTTTTTTTAATTTGTATTTTTGCCCACAGAGAGCTGATTTAGTGGAGTAGGGACTTAGAGGTTCATAAAAGATCAAATAGAGGCAGGCCTGTTTTACAAATGATATGCGAAAAGCTCAGTAATTTAAAGGACAAATGTCACATTCCTGATCTGAGGCCCTTCCATTCCAAACAGCCATTCAGAGATGGGGCTCTATCTTGTGTTTCCTCTGTCACCTCAGTGTTGTGGTGCCTCTGTGTCTGGGTGGCAGCCATTAGGAAGGGGAATATGCAAGGATTATTGCTGCGTTCCCTTGCCCGGCTGGGCCTGTGGTCACCCCCATCCACAAACGAGACTACAAAAGACATTCAAGGTGACAACTCCCAGGCCCAGGCACAAGATCTAGGCCAATTGTCTCCTGTGTGGCTATTTGTTGAATGGTCTTATTTTCTACGTGCATTGGTACCTCCTCGACTCTACACTAATTTTTTTTTTTCGGAACCAGGGATGGAACTCAGGCCCTTCCACTTGCTAGGGAAGCGCTTCTTCCACTGAACTATATCCCCGGCCCCTTTACACTGATTTTTTAAACTATGCACCAATTTCAGTCAATTTCCCATTGATGTCCCTGCTTAGCAGTGTTTCAGTAATATACCCTTAAATTCTGATAACATTAGAGTATATTTTCATATCTACCACCCTGACTTTCTCTTCTTTTTTCACATTTCCTTACTTTTTTTTTTTTTTGGCGGAACCAAGGATTGAACTCAGGTCCTTGCGCTTGCCAGAGAAGCACTTATTCCACTGAGCCGTCTCCCTGGCCCCTCCTTACTTATTTTTGCTTCCTTCTTTTTCCGAATTAATTTTAAGATTGCATATCTATTATGATCGATATGCTAGTATCACATGGAGATTTTGTAAAATGTTCATTTTAATCTGGGGAGTCATCTCAAATGCTTCTACCTCTTTGCAATCTTCTTTCACCCATGTAATAGTGTTTTAAGTTTTATTTTTTATTTAAATTTTTTAATAGATTGCAAATTGAAAAT
>NW_004524645.1:231396-236109 GCF_000260255.1 Octodon degus
AGGTGTGAGTAGAACACAAGTTACCATTTAGGTTTCTGGATTTAAGGGAGCTGAGCCAGCTTCCTGCCGGCCTTGGCCTTCTTGGGTCTCTGCTCCCACTATCAGATTCTGTAAACTGGATATATAGGCCTAACTTCACAGCGCACACCGGCAGCAGCATGGCCTTTCCTCTCCTTATATATATATATCCAATTTTGTTTCTGTTTGAAACAAAGGTTATCCTTTGGAAAGAAGGTGAGAGAAACCAGGCAGAGTATAACAGAGTGAAAAGCTCCAACATCCATTCTTGGTTCTTTACTCTGTAACAATCATTTTAAAGATAGTATTCTGCAAGTTCCATATCAGTGCATTTGAACAACCTCAGAAAGGGAATTTTCCAGAGGGTCTTTGAGGAGGAGAACAAAAATATTTGCATGTTGTCCTTTACCCATTGCCTAGGTAGACTTTCCTGAACTGTCTTGCCCTGTGAAATCTTTTTTTTTTTGGCCTTGGTGATAGCTCAGTAGATTAAGTGCTTGCCTGGCAAGTGTGGGGCCTGAGTTCAATCTCCAGTTATGCCAAAAAACAAAACAAAACAAAACAAAAAAACTACAGAATTTTGGGGGCCGGGGAGATGGCTCAGTAGAATAAGTGCTTCCCTGGCAAATTCAAGGGCCTGAGTTCAATCTCCAGTTCAAGGGAAAAAAAAGAAATCTTTTTTTTAATGAGCAGAATATATTTATTTGGGAAAAAAAGCTCCTGTCTGAGACAGAGACAGAAGGGGGGTCCCCAAGCAGGTGGTCCCCAGGAAGCTGTCTCTTCCAGGGACTTTTATATAGGAAAACTGTGGTGAGGTGGGTCTAAGGTGGTGAAGAACATAGGAACTTGCTTAGATGGGCATGAGGTGGGACAAAACTATGGTCAACCAATGAGATTACAAGCACTATTGTTCAGGTAAAATTGATTAAATCCAGTACCAAATGGGGAAGCAAGTCACATAGCAAGCAGGCATGAATACAACTGCCCTGTGAAATCTTGGTGGGAGGATGGGTCACTACCAGTGCTCATACTTTGGCTGTTGGCATGGCTATTGGTTTGAGAGTGGAGGAAATAAAAAAATGCATAATTATGCACTCAGATAAGACTTGAGAGTCCTCTTCCCTTCAGTGTTGTGTGTGTCCATGTGGTTTTATAGTACAATATGGAAAGCCCCACTTGACTGGAAGACAGGTCTTACTCTCTCAAGCGGTAAACACACACACACACACACACACACACACACACACACACCTTCCCAGTTTATAGCAAAGCTGGGAGTGGAGAGTGTCTTCTTCCTTCTACCAACCACTGCCCACCCCCTTATTGTTTTACAGGGACAATTGACAGACGCCTGGCTCAAGCACTACAAATCATGAGGACTAAGGGGATAATAAAAGTCTTGGTCACCTCAAGGACTGGCCTCTTCCTCTCTGCTTCTGTTTCTTTTAGAAAGACAAATGGAAGAGCCCCACTTCTGTAATTGCAGGCAGAGTGGACTGGAGTCAACAGTGAGTGAGCTTATGGATTAAGCTTTTTCTGGCAAGGTCTCCAAAGAATCTTCTTTGGCATGCCATGCCACCCTCCTTTCTCCTCTATTAAAGTGCAAGTGCAAGGAAGAAATACAGATGTAAGATTAACTGAGTTCATATTTACTAAGTAGGTAGACAAGAGCAGGCATAGAGGAGACTACATTAGGTCTGGGGCCCTGGAGTAGTGGCTGAGATGGCATTCTCATATGAGTCATTGATGGTGGGGATGTGTACAGGGGAGCCAGCCAACCCACAGCTTTAGAGAACTCTAGCTTCAGCCTGATCCTCTGGGGAGCTCTGAATGTGGAGCACATTCACATTGACTAGCATTTGTCTAGTCAAGGCGAGGTGGCCTGGATGTTTCTCTGTACAATTAGTCCTTGGGGGAATTGGGATGTGTGTAGCTTCTCAGATATCTCACATCATCAAAGGGTCATTTTCATTAAGTTTTGCAGCTAGGATCCTGCCTGAGCCGAGTTGCTCCATGTGCTACAGGATTTGCTATAAAAGTGAACAAGGATTTGTTGACAAGCTCCATGTAGCTAGGAGGCAAGAGCTCAGAACTCAGGAATCTAAAGACCTAAGACTCAGTTTTCCCATCCAAGTCATCTTCCAGCACAAATCCCCATACCTAAAGGATCACCCAAGTCCTTAACTTGAGGATGGCATCCTGGCTTCATTTTGTACACAAGCCTCCACTGTATCATAATTACTAATATATTTGCTTACTCTCCAAGAGGTGGAGGTGAGCACAGATCCTATGTTGATGTGTGTGCCACCCCAACACCCAACATGATGTCAGCACATGGTCATTTCACAGTCCATATTTGCAGCCAGTCCGAATGGGTGGGAAATGTCCCTTGCCACAGTAAAGGCCAGTCAGTGCTTGCCTCTTTGATCTCCTGAATAGATGCTGCTCCTCCACCCCTTTATCTGATGCTCCTTTTCACCTTGCCTTGTCTTCGATGTGTCCACTCCTGTGTGGAATACTTGCTTTCTTTTTTCTTTTCACCTCTCTTCTACAGACCATTTTCTCTGCTGTAGCAACTGAATGATTTAGATCTAGATTACTAAGATTGTGAAATGACAGTGTGCTGGGGAAAGTGGTACTGAAGCTTCAGTGCCATGTTGGGTGGCAAGGTGCCTGTGGGGAGTGGGGAGGAGCAGGCAGTGGACGCCCCCCTGTGGCAGAAGGGAAGATATCAGAGTGATTACTGCAAATGTTTGGGACGATCTTCGGCACACATGACATCACAAAGCGCAGTTGTCCCTCAGTGTCCATGAGGTGTTAGTTCAGGACCTTCCGTATTAAACATTTATTGACATAAATGGCATCAAATTTGCTATAATCTATGCAGTCTTCCCATACACTTTAACTGGTTGGTAGCTTGCTTATGACACCTGACATGATGCAAATGCTGTGCAAAGAATGATCATGTTTCATTGTTCAGGTAATAAGGGCAGAAAAAGTCTATCCCTTGCTTCAGTACAGAAGCTTCATAGGCCTAACTTCACAGCGCACACCGGCAGCAGCATGGCCTTTCCTCTCCTCAGGTGGTTGAATCTGTGAATCGGGAGCAGGCAGGTACAGAGGCTCTACAGCATTTGCTTTTATGGTCTTTCATCCCTTTCCCTGGACCACCTAGCAATCATTCATTTTCCACACAAAGGACCTAAGTAATGGAACCTCTAAGGCAGAGCATTCGTGGAGGGATAGATTCTTGGGGAGCAAGGACATTTCTGTGTTGTAGTGGAAGACAGGACAGAAAGACCCGCTTGGGAGACGCCTGGCAGTCTCGGTACCTTCACATTCTTTTTTGTACAAACAACTCTTTCCTTTATAAAAGAGCACCGGTATACAGAACAATTCAGAAGGTAAATAATTGTTTTGAAGAATCCCACCCAGTAAATACAAACTACTGTGAGCATTTCGGGGCATTCACCTTCCGCCTCTTCCCCTTCGTGTTGAGATTTGGATCAGTTAGACTTTTACTAGGTATTTTTGTATCGCTATAAACAGTGTCACTTTCCTGCTTTTCCTGGCATCGCGTTGCGCGGCCCCGGGTCTGGAACAGAAAGTAGTTGGGGATCTGGAGCAAGATAGCCATCTAGCTGCAGCTCTGCACTTTGAGGTGTGAGTAGAACACAAGTTACCATTTAGGTTTCTGGATTTAAGGGAGCTGAGCCAGCTTCCTGCCGGCCTTGGCCTTCTTGGGTCTCTGCTCACACTATCAGATTCTGTAAACTGGATATAGAGCTCGGGGAGGGCTACGGAGTGCCTGCCTAGAGTGGGGACGCCAGATAAATTCTCTGGGGCGGTCCAGGCAGACACGCGCAGTGGCCAGAAGCACAGCTGCCCCCTTCCAGGTGTGTCCTCCCTACCCCGCTGCTGGTTCCTCCAGCTACCAAGCTCCTGCGGCCCCCCTCGGGGTCTTCAGCTCCTTGTGTGTGGGGGCAACTCCTGTATTCCGGAGCCTCAAGGCGCAACCTCCACCCCGCTAGGTGCGCAGAGGCCAGGACCCCAAGGGTCCAGGGCCTGGAAGCTGATGAAATGAGAATGGTCGGGGCCCAGGAATCTGCCACCAGCCGGCAGCTCCCGCAGCCGGGGTAGAGCACCAGCCTCCCCACCCTCTTTTCTCTCGGCCGTGGCCCGGGGGCGGATTGACGTGGCGGCGCCCATTCTGGCCCCGGTGTGGTTTCCCAGGGCTCGGGAGGTGGCGGCGAGGGTGGGAAGAGGGCGGAGCACGTCGAACTCTAGGGCGGGCGAGGTGGAGCTGCCGGGGCCGGGAGCCGGGCCGAGGAGCTGAGAACCAAAGAGGAGCCGCCGCGGGAGCGCGGAGGAGGAGCCGAAGGCCGCGGCTGGGAAACAGAGGCGGGGCTGGGGAGAGGCGCCAGGCTCGGGGTCGGAGGAGCCTCCGCGGGAGCCTGGGGGGCGGGGAGCAGGGGCGCTCGGAGGGGGCGGAGCCCGCGCACGCCCCGCCCACGCGGCCGGCTGCGCGACGGAACGAAGATGGCCGGAGGGGCCGCGGCAGTAAAGGGGCCGCCGGCGGCGGAGGCTGCAGCTCTTGCTCTAGTGCTGTGACTTGGCGCGCGGCGACGACCCGGGAGAGCCGAGCAGAGCGCGCGGCGCGGGCAGCGGCGCAAGGGCTGGGCGGGCGCCGGTGCG
>NW_004524645.1:236349-258479 GCF_000260255.1 Octodon degus
CGCCTGCGCCCCCCGCCGTGGCCGCTGTACCCTCGCTGCCTTCCGTGCCGCCGGCGCCGCGGGCCCGAGAGAGCGCGGAGCTGCCCTTGCCCGCCGGCTGGGAGGAGGCGCGCGACTACGACGGCCGCGTCTTCTACATCGACCACAACACGCGCCAGACGTCGTGGATCGACCCCCGCGATCGGTAAGGGCTCTACCTCCGGGGCCACTGCTGGGCGCCCCTGGGGATGCACTGGCGACTCACACGGCCCAACGCGGGGTTGCCAAGAGCCGCCGGACAGAGATAGTGGTGGCCCTGTCCCTGGGACCAGGATGGGCGCTACAGGCGGGTGCCTCCACCCCTGGGGCTGGGACTCGCCAAGTGCTTTGCAGTCTGGGCTATGATCGTGGTGTCTCCATCCCGTGGACCCGGGGGAGGATCGACCCGGAGGATCGAGTACACCGGGGCCCCAGCTCTGGGCGAAGTTCGTGCGTGCGCCCCTGAGTTTGGGCGAGGATACACCCCCTCCCCCATTCTCCGAGATCCGGCGGAGGATGGAGGCCTCAGCTCCCTGGAGCTTGGAGCCCCGTCCTCTGCTACGGGCCGGACACTGATTTGATCTTCTCACGTCACCCGCTGTCCGGGGCCTGGGAACTGGGCCCCTGGAATTTCCTCTCCCGGGGTTGACGGATGGCCATCTTTTCCTCTTTCTGTGATGGCCTCGCCCATCACTGTCCTGGCCACTATGGCCCACCGCCCCTGCTTTGGCGCTGGGGGCATTACCGGCTCCATACTGGCGAGATGAGCTGTCACCTAGGCTCACAAACGTGCGCCCCGGCGTCGCGTTTGAGTTTCTTGCCTGGCGGGCTCTGCCTGGTTTCCACCCAAAGCCTGATGCCAGATGGGCACTTCAGGGATTCTCAGCTCTTTTTGGAGTTGGAGAGACCGTTCCCAAACTCTGTTGTTTGCTCTAGTGCCTTAAAAATCAGAGTTAAAACCCTGTTTGAAATAGCCTAGTGTGCTGCGGCCAGAATGGAGTATGATTAGTCCCATATGCTTTTGGAATAAGTGAAAAACAAGGGCTGTATTTTAGTTTTCCTTTTTCTGCAAGATATACATGGGGCACAAAGTTGTCCGTTTATTAATGTAAATAAATCTGATGAAGTAAAAACAGATTTTTTCTCAAAGCATTACCAGATTTCATGTAATGAAGTGTTCCCTTAACTTTTGCTGTTGTCTACTGACTCCAATGACTGGACTGCTTTTGGAGATTTGTCTGTTTTGTGGAAGTGGGGATTCTGTTGAAACCCAAGTGTTTGCACTGGTTATCTGGTATCTTGTCTCTAGAGCAGCTTCCCTCCACCCTGGCCTGAGTGCCAGAAAGGAAGTACTGCAGGCTTCCTAGTGATTTCAAGACTTGAAAAGGCCCAGTGTGGTGACATTGTGCCTGTTTCCTCCCACCTACACAGGAAAGGCGGCCTGCATGGCACTGTCGTTTGAAAATAAACTTTTGTGGAGGGAAGCTGCATTTGAAGATTTCACTGGGTTCAAATAGGGAAAAAGTGAAACAAAAGGATCATGAATCCCCGACATTCTCTCTGAACATGGCAGACCTCTGGACTCAGAAACCTACATAAATCCCAGTGCAGTTTTTGGATTAAAAAGATGCTTGCTTATTTTGAAAATCAAGTGACATCATATTATAATTTTAACCAAATGCTAGGGCCACATCTGTTTGATCAAACCTTAGATGGTTCTAGAATTGGTAGAACTGCTTGGTATGTGGCGCCCTGTTGTACTCTATGTCTGCTAAAAGCCCAAACAACTGGAAAATGAGCCAATTAAAAATAGTGTTTTGCTTAGAAAGGGCTAAGGCTCATTTTATGAGGGTAATATAAAACAGTTGGTTGAATGGAATGGGGAATCTTGATGAAGATAAAAATGTAAGAACTTTTGTTTTCACAGTATAACGTGTGATAGGTGTGGATAAACTACAGAAATGAGCTTGTGGAATCATTTCCATTTTGTACCTATTTTCAGTGTTCTTTGTAGAAATCCATTTATTACTGAATACCATTTTCACTCTTTTCAGACATCAGAATCCTGTTTCTAATGCGAAGTGTTGATTGAATGAACAAAAGTGGATATTTTACATTTTTTTGTAAAGTAAAAGCATGTGTGTGCTTTTATGAGACATTGTTTTCATAGTGAGTAAAAATTCAACTGGGGACAGCTTGAACTTCAGCTCCCATAATACCTTGCCCAAAATATGTGTGGAATGTTGAGCAAGCCACAAACATTTCAGTAGAGTCTGCTGAGGGGTGTAATAGTCATTCTTCTTCCTCTTTCAAAATAAAACGTTGCTGATTTTTATAGGTGAATGGTAAGCCTTTAAAGTTGTAATTAACTTTTATTATATGGACAGAACTGTATGTCAGAGCCTAGTGTGTTCTCCATGTGCGTCTGACAGTTAAAGTACTTTTTGAGTCGTGGGTTTGATTCACACGGTGAGAAAATAGTGTTTAAGAAATGAGAACTTTTCACTGATCAGCTTCCAAATAGGGAACTGAAAGGAGAGAAGGGAATAACAATTTTTTTTTTAAGAAAATGAGATTACAGAGGAATAAATGAGTGCAGTAGCTTAGGTAAAAGTTGTTGACCTTAAATATAGTTTCATACATAATTTAGTAAAAACTATGATAGCGTGGAACACACTGGTGTAAACAAAATAACCGGAGCCGGGGAGATGGCTCAGTGGAATAAGTGCTTCCCTGGCAAGCACAAGGGTCTGAGTTCAATCCTCGGTTCTGCAAAAAAAATAATAATAAAAAAATAACCATGGACTCATTGATGTAAACAAAATCTCTTCTGTAGTGTGATAGTAATTCCATTAACTGTTGTATTGATTCACAGTGTTCTGAGTTATTATAACTCTACTTAATAAAGTTACAACAAAGAGGATGCAAATTTAAGAAAACATCTCTGCAGATGTGACTGCAGATGTGTAAAAACATCTCAATATTTTATTTTATATATATATATTTTTGGCGGAACCGGAGATTGAAGTCAGGCCCTGGTGCTTGCCAGTCAAGCACTTATTCTACTGAGCCATCTCCCTGGCCCCAGTAGCAGTATTTTATTTATTTATTTATTTATTTATTTATTTATTTATTTTTGGCAGAACCGGGGATTGAACTCAGGCCCTTGCGCTTGCCAGGGAAGCGCTTATTCCACTGAGCCATCTCCCTGGCCCCAATATTTTATGAACAGAATTTTTTAGTTTGATTATGAACCTCCCTTAGGTTTATTTTTTTATTTTTGTTTTTTTTGTTTTGGTGGAACCGGGGATTGAACTCAGGCCCTTGTGCTTGCCAGGGAAGTGCTTATTCCGCTGAGCCATCTCCCCGGTCCCTCCTCCCTTAGATTTAAATCCATTATTTTATAGAGTCATACTGTGTATATAAATTTCATTGTTACTGGGAATTGTATCTCAAAACTCTGTTACAAAGTTAAGTTGCCATTTGTATGGCTCATAGATGCCTTGTGTAAGTCCTATGTGGTTTACTTTAGTGGCACACATACTCTGCATATATTAACTCAGTACAATGGCTACCTTATTAAGAGCACATATTTGGGCAGAAAATATTGAAAGAAAAATTTTGCCACCTTTGCAAAAATTCAGTACCTTCAGTAGTTGTGTATTGTGTGCTTCCTCCATTGCTCTTTTGGTCCTGTCCTGTGCAAGGACCCAGTTGTTGAAACTGAATGTTCTGTTCCCTGTAGACGAGTTGGAGGTGTACAATACTGAAAATGGCTGGCTTCAGCATCTTAAAAATGGGAGGGGGGCGCCAAAATTAGACTTTCAGTCAAGGTGGAATAAATGATCACGATGATGGTGACAAACCAAGATTATGTCATGACATGAGCTTTTGGGGACCCATTTGTTCACTCAATTAGGTTTGACCTGTGCCACATGAAGGTATTCTGTGGTATATTAAAAAGCCCTCTCAGCAGGCTTTTGCTTTCCCTTTTTTTTTTTAACAGGGAAAAGAACACACCAAATTTATTACATGTCTGAGTCAGGGGAGCATTTGACTCCAGGCTTTAAGGAGAAAACAGCCAGTGCTTCTGGAATTTGCCAGGTTGGAGCCCTATGTAGCAGAGTCAGATAGCATTTGAATGTTTTTTTTTTTTTTTTTTTCAGAACCGGGGATTGAACTCAGGCCCTTGTGCTTGCCAGGGAAGCATGTTTTCCACTGAGCCATCTTGCCGGCCAGCATTTGAATTTTTTTTTTTTTTTTTTTTTTTTTTTTTTGCGGAATCAGGGATTGAACTCAGATCCTTGCGTTTGCCAGTCAAGCGCTTATCCTACTGAGCCATCTCCCCGGCCCCCAACATTTGAATTTTTATTGATTACTAATTAGAGTGTATTTGTCCCATAGAATCTATTTCTGGGTTATAAGAACAGTCCGGGTTGAACTTTCTGATAAGCAGCTAATCATTTTTATATTTTTTATTTTTAAAGGTTATAGAGTATTTGTATGACCATGGGAATATCTGGCTTTTGAAGCATCAGGGTCAGTGACTGGAAGCATCTTTGCCTGCTTCCATGTAGTTTGTCAACAGCCACTTCTTTGCCTAATATCTTCTTCCTTCCTTTCTTTTTTCTTTTTTTCCTTCCTTCTTTCCTTTTAAGAAAAGTGAATGGAAAATTTATTGATTTCCTAAAATAGCTCCAGGATGTTTGGAAATCTCCAAGTTTCCTTCTCTTTCCTTTCACTCTGATTCACTGTCCCTGGTAGGTTGTACTTAAGGAGCCAGTGGATCCAGTGATACACTCAGAGTCCCCTGGTGAGTCTAAGATGGGTTTTTCTAGCTCCAGTCCTGCTGCTAATGTTGGCTGCCTTTCCAGTAAATTCAATAAAATTAAGCTTATGGAAGAAAAGTAAAGTTAAATTCTATTGAGCTCAGTTATCCTCATTTAAATCCAATGAAGCAAAGATATCTATAGAGATTCTTGACCTCTGGTGTGCTAGAATACTATGTGGAGATGAAGTTTGTCTGGGAGATAGGAGATAGACATCTGAAAGGAAGACAGCGGTTGCAAGGCAGCCAGGATGAATCCCTTTCCTCAGGGGGTAATCACTTCTGAGAAAAGGAGGTGGAGTTTAGGAGAGAGACTAGAGTAGCACTTACCCTTGCCCAGCAAGAAACCTCCTGGTGTGCGGGTTTCTGTGATTCTGGTAAGGTAAGGGGTAATGTGAGAAAAATGCTGGTGATGAGCAAGCTCTGGCCATGTTAGAGTAACTCAGCGAGTCAGGGGTTTCCTGTGCGGGATGGAGACTTAACCTCAGACCACGCAGAGCTTAAACCCCATAGCTTCGGGCTGAAGGAGCTAGGAACATCTTCACAGTACTCTTTGTGCCAAGAGTGCAGTAGAGTGCAAGTTCCACCAATAGTCAGAAGGGCAGGGACTTGAGCTGTGGTGTTTTTTTTTGTTTTTTTTTTGGTGGAACCAAGAACTCAGGCCCTTGTGCTTGCCAGGGAAGTGCTTATTCTACTGAACCATCTCCCCAGCCAAGCTGCAGTCTTCTGATCCAGATTCATTGTTCTTTGTGGTGTGCCATTGAGCTGACCAGATCCCATTCATGTTTAAGTGTCCTGCCTCAGTTTGTGCATTTATTCATTCATTCATTCTTTTTTTTTTTTTTTTTGGTGGAACCGGGGATTGAACTCAGGCCCCTACACTTGCCAGGCAGGTGCTTATTTTTTTTTTTTTTTTTTTTTGGTGGAACCGGGGATTGAACTCAGGCCCCTACACTTGCCAGGCAGGTGCTTATTCCACTGAGCCCTCTGCCCAGCCCCATTCATTCATTTAGCAACTGTGTTTTGCACATCTTCTCACCTTCTTTTCAGGGCTTGGGATGCAAGTGGTGAGCAGTATTAGCTAGGTCCCTGCCTCTGTGGGCCTTATACTGCATGTGTGTCCTTCCCCATAAGGTCTCACCATGATATTCCTGCTGTGGGATTCTCCCTGCTGGGATTCTTGGATTTTGTGCGATTTATTATTCACTTGTTGGTACAGGGGAGCAGATCTTGCACATACTAGGCAAACATCCTACCACTGAGCTTCACCCCAGGCCCTGGGTCTGGGAATCTGGTGGGCATATGTTGAGAGCTCTTCAGCAGCCCACATGGACTTCATGAGGTGTAGGTAGACATGTGGTGAGGCTGAGGTGAAGAAAGGCTGACTTAATGATCTGTCCCATGGGGGAAAGCATGTAGCTGATTCTAGAGGTGAGCCCCACTTCACTACCTGTAGTTAATTTAACCCTCTCTGGGTTAAGTAACCCTGTGCCTCTTGTACTCTGCTAGACTCATGGGTTGTTTTTTATCTTACATTCTTTGTTTGATATTTAATCCCCTGTGGTATGTTGCCCCCTTAAGGACGTCTACCTCTTAATCCCCAAGATTTGTTAATAAGTTACCTTACATGGCTAGATGTGATTAAGTTAAGGATCTTTAGATACGGAGATGATCCTGGATTATCTGGGAAGGCCAAGGGTCATCACAAGGGGTCTTACCGTAGGGAAGCATGAGGGTGAGGGTCAGGGTCAGAGATGGTGATGTGGTACTGTAGCTGAGGTTGGAGTCACGTGCCCATGAGCCAAGGAATGCAGGCATCCTTGAGGCTGGAAAAGGCAAGGCAATGGATTCTCTCCTGAAGCCTGCAGATGGGCCTGTTGACAAGCTGAGTCAAACTGATGTCAGGCTTTAGCCTCTAGATAAGAAGTATGTGGCGTTTGAAGCCATTTGGCTGTGGCAGTTTGTCACTGCAGCAGTAAGAATAGCTACCATAACCCAGCCTTGTTTCTTAGTGAGGATGCAAGCAGATGGCTGGCTGGCTTGGTGTTTTTGAGAGCAACCTCAACAGCTGACATTCATCATTTGTTCAGGCAGGTACTAGTACTGTGCTAAGACGTGTGTGTGTGTGTGTGTGTGTGTGTGTGTGTGTGTTTGTGTGTGCGTGCAATGTTGGGCATTGAAGCTGTTACTCTATACCAATGAGCTATATCCACAACAGTTTTCACTTTTTAAAGTTTGAGGTAAGGATCTCTCCAAGTTATTCCATACTGACCTTGAACTTGGAATGCTTCTGCCTCAGTGTTACGGATTCCCCATGTGCACCACCATGCCTGGCTTGTGCTAAATCTTCGATATCCATTTTTCTCTCCCTGGTTCCTCATAGTCCCTTTCATGTGCCTTCATTTCTTGTGAACTGAGTGTGGAGTCTCAGGCTGGGACTCATAGCAGGTACAACACATGAAGTTTTATCTGACGAGCTAGTCAAGTGTAGGGTGGTGGGCAGATTGGATTTCTGAGAGCAGGGCTGCCTGGAGGCAACCCAGAGACTGGAGATTTTCCCAGGTGGTAATGGCCTGAACTAGAGAGATCAAGGGCACGAGGGCTAGAAAAGGCAGTGATGATGCCACAGAACATGGAAAGGAAACAAGAAAAGCAGAGAGTTTCGGTAATGCTTGAATTAAGGCCACCTGAAGAGGCACTGAGGCACAGGGGGCCAGCTTGAGGCCTTCTTTTAGCCACATTTGGAAACCTTAGTTTTTTGTCCTTGTGTGTGCTCAATAACTTGGTTACAATGATAAATATGTTGAGTCATTCAGGTTACTGTACTGAGGATGGATAGTGTCCTAAATACTGTCCAAACCAAGAAAAGTGTTACTTTTTTTTTTTTTTTTTTTTGCAGAACCGAGGATTGAACTCAGGCCCTTGCACTTGCCAGGCAAGCACTTATTCTACTGAGCTATCTCCCCAGCCCTGAAAAGTGTTACTTTATTTTTTTAAAAAATGTATTTATTTAGTACAGGGGTCTACAGGGTCTACATGGTCTCACTACACAGATCAAACTCATAGTGATTCTCCTGTTTTTAGCCTCCCACGTGCTAGGATTACAGGCTCAGGTTACCACGCCCAGACTCTTGCACTGTCTCAGCACACCCCGGGGGCTGGGCTGGCGGGGGGGATCAAATCCCGGCCCCCGCTTCTGCCTGAGCAGGTGCTTTAGTCTGTTGAGCTATCTGGTCGGCCCTGTAACATGTTACTTTAGACCAGGGTTTCTCAGTTTCAGCACTACCAATATTTAGAGTGGGGTCATTCTTTTTATGGGGAAAGTCCTGCTTATATAGCATATTTAGCATCATTGGCCTCTATTTATTAGATTTCGGTGCTTTCCTCCTTCTTTTCTTTTTTCTCCTCCTCTTCCCTATAGTGGGAATTTAACCCAGGGACTCTTCACTGAGTTACACTCCCAGGCTTTTTAATTTTTTTGAGACATGGTCTTGCCCGGTCACTATGTTTTCCAGGCTGGCCCTGAACCTGCAATCCTCCTGTCTCAGCCTTCCATAGTGCTTGGATTACAGATGTGCACCACTCTGTCTGGCTTATTCCCCAAGTTCTGCCAATCAGAAATATCTCTAGATATTGCTAAATTTGTGTGTGTGTGTGGCATGTCTCCTGATTATAATTTTTTAGAAGCTGAATTTGTTTCAAGCAGACTGACAGTTCTGTGATGCTGTGTAACACTGGGTAAAACCACACAGGCCTGATTCTTATGTTCCATGAAGATCAAGTGTTATAGGAAACATAGTTATAGGAAAAACCTTACCATTATATGTAATGTTGGGAGCGCATATTAGCTTGTACTGCTCAATTCTGAGAATATTCTCATTTATGACTTTCAAGTGCATACATATGTATTTGTGTGGGCAGTGGGACAGAGGAAAATACTTCATTGTTCTGTCTAACCTTGGCAGTTGACCTTGCCTTTTAAATGTGTATGTGCCAATTTATAATAGCTAAATCTTGAAAACTGCCTATGTGCCTATCAACAAATGAATGGGGGGCCGGGGATGTAGCTCAGTGGTTTAAGTACCTGCCTGGCAAGCGCAAGGTCCTGAGTTCAATTTCTGGTACCGCAACAAACAAAAACAAAAAACAAGCAAATGAATGGATAAAGAAAATGAAATATTTATCCACAGTGGACTACTACTGTGCCATAACGGAGGATGAACTTGAGGCATTTGTTTGTAAATAGGTACACAGCTTTTTTTTTTCTTTTTGTGGTACTGGGGATTGAACTTGGGGGCCTTGTACATGGTAGGCAAGCACTCTTAATCACTGACCTACATTCCCAGCCCAGGGTGCACCTTGAGACCATAATGTTATATGAAAATCAGACACACAAGCTTAATTAAATAGTGCATGGTTTTGCTTATGAGAAACTCAGGGCATAAATAAAGAGCACTTTAGAAGATAGATAATAGGAACTAGGGAGATCTTTTCAAATGGGAAGGGGAATAAGAGATGGAGGGGGGAGAAGGAAGGAAAAAGGGATGGCAGAAAAGAGTTGAAAAATGAAAATAAAACTTTGCAAGTGGGAGGGGGTTGGGAGGGGAAACGGGAGTTGGAGGGAGCGAGGAGGGGCAGGAAGGGAAGGGTACCAAAGAAGATGTCTTATGTCCATGAACCAGCTTCCCATGATAAGTGCAATCATTATGTACTCCAAACATGTACTAATAAAAGGTAAAAATAAAATAATTGTGCATGCATGCCCATCTACGTGTGCTCATAGCGCCTAAGATGCCCCGAGCCGTGTGTGAGTGGAGGCTTGTGAAGATCTAGAAATACAGAAACGAGCATATCTTGAAAGGCTGCTCACGGAGCTGTGGGATCCTGTGTTTTCCTTCTAGAAATACGTCCTTTTCTTTCCTTTCTGTAAAGGGAAAGGGGCTCAGGGAGAAGATGGGAAGGAGGCAGGAGGAATGTCAGTGCTGAGAATGAGGAGGGGGGACGAGGATGACTGCCAGTCCATCCTAGGTGACCCAGCTCTTCAGGTGGGTGGGCCATTGAGGCCATTGAGGCAGCTGAGAGAAGTCCGGAGCTCTGTAGGCATCAGTTTCTCCATCCCCAGGAGAGAGCGTGCCTACCTACACAGGGGTGGTGCTGTTGCCCAGCTTCCTGGAGGTTGGCCAGGAAACTGCGTAGCTCTCAATTGCCGCTTGTTAGGACTCTGGCTCCTGGATCAAGGGAAGCTGTGAAGCATGGAGTCAACTGAAGGTGCCCAGAAAATGATTCTCATGGTAAAAACTAGAGATATATTTCACACAAGATTTGTCATTTTGAAGTTTACACTTCAGTGGTTTCTGATACATTCATGAAGTTGTGTATCTATCACCACTATCTAATTCTCACTTCCCCCCAAAGAAACCCCTTATCCCTTCACTCCCTGTCTCCCCAAATCCTGCCAGCCACAAATCTGCTTCCTATATCTGTCAGTCTGCCTCTTCTAGATATTTCACAGGGGCCTCCTTGGGTAATTTTTTGTAACTCCATATGTAAATCTATATTTATTTCCAACTAAAAAGTTTAAAAAAGGAAGTTGAGGCATCAAGAAATTGAGCAGTCCTAGTTACAGCATTTTTTAAAAGAAGAATTAAGCCATTACATTTATTTTAACCTATTTAGATTTTTTTTTTTTTTTTTTTTTGGCGGAACAGGGGATTGAACTCAGGCCCTTGCACTTGCCAGGGAAGCGCTTAGTCCACTGAGCCATCTCGCGTGCCCCAACCTGTTTAGATTTTATTCTGCCTTATTTACACAGCCATGCCACATGCCATGCAATGTATCCTCAATAAGTGTTTTTTGGCTGTCCTCATGCATACACAGACAGGTTTTGTTGCTTTATTTATTTATTTTTTGCATATTAGGGAAGAGTCTACAGGGTGTTCAGGCTCTTACTACTAGATCAGACTTGTAGTGATCCGCCTCTATAGCCTCTTAAGAGCTGGGATTACAGGTGTGCACCACCATGCCCAGTCTCAATGGCCCTTTCAGTGTACCCCCGAGGGTGGGGCCGGCACAACAGGCCCAGGGATTGAACCCCGCCCCTGTACCTGTTTTCGGGTGCTTTAATCCGCTGAGCTATTTGGCTGGCCCTTCTATTTATTTATTTATTGATTGATTGATTGATCATTTCTATGTCTGTATTTCATTGAACTTTCCTCATATGTTCTAGAGTTCTCAAGGGCGGTCCTCCCTGCAAAGCTGTCAGAACCCCCCTTTTGTTAGAGTGGCTTCTCATCTTGGCTCAGGGCTAAGAATGCATCTGCAGCTCCCAGGGAAGTCCTGACTGAAGTCATAGCCAGAGTGTTTGAGCTATGGAGGATCTTGCCCCCCAAGAGGACAACTGGCAACATCTGGAAACATTTTAGGTTGTTAGAACTGGGGATGTTTCCTACTGGCTCTCAGCTCATGGAGACCAAGGGTGTTGGTGAATGACCTGTAATGAGTAGGACAGTGCTCACTGCAACAGGGAGTAATCTGGACAGGTGTTGTGAACACATCTCAGGTCCCTGTAAACTCACATGGAACGAGTGCTTATTAATTGACATCCGTCTCCATGTGGACCTCGAGCTGGCTGAGAGGCCACGGGTGACAGAAAGCCTGCATCCTGGGTGAGGTGGATAGATGTGTGACTTAAGCTTCGACAGCTGAGCACCTTTTGTTAGGAGAAATGCCAAATAACAAGATCTCCTGGTCCTTTAGGGCCCTGTTGAAATGGAGTCTCTGTGTTTGTAGCCAGCAAAGGCATTCTCCCTCAAGTGCTCCCCACCCCATGTTGCCTTGTACTTTTTTTTTTTTTGGCAGAACTGGGGATTGAACTCAGGCTCTTCTGCTTGCCAGGGAAGCGCTTATTCCACTGAGCCATCTCCCCAGCCCCTGCCCTGTAGTTTGTATCAGCAGCGTTCTTACTCAGGCTGTGGTTCATTGAGCAGCTGTCTTGACATTTATTGACTATTTCTCTTTTTTCGACCTTTCACATTCCCCAATAATATTTATAATTAAGTGCTGGATTATAACGCTGCTTGCATGTAATTATATTTGTTGTAGTTTTTCTTCATGTTTGCATTAGGAGATAGTCCTATGCATGAGATAAATAAAACCCAATGTCTTTTTTGTTTCATTTATTTATTTATTTATTTATTTTTTTTGGAACCGGGGATTGAACTCAGGCCCTTGCGCTTGCCAGGGAAGCGCTATATTCCACTGAGCCATCTCCCCGGCCCCTCTTTTATTTTTTTTGTTTCTTTTATTTTTAGATTTTATTTTGCAGTACCAGGGATCAAACTCAGGACCTTACATTCTCCAGGCAGGCATTTAAGCCACTGAGCTATCTCCCAGGCCCCCTTGTTTATTATTTTTTTTTATTTTTATTTTTTTTAAATTTATTTATTTATTTTTGTGTGTGTGTGTGTGTGGCCAGCTCACCCCACCTGGGGGCGGGGCTGGCTGGCATGTGGTGCTGGGGGATTGAACCGTGGTCCCTGTCCTTTGCTAAGCTTGTTCTAAGTAGGTGCTTTAGACCACTGAGCCATCTCACCAGCCCCCCCTTGTTTATTTTAATATACTTGTATTTTTGGAATGTTTTATAGTTACAGAAAAGTTGTAAGGGTAGGGCAGTTTTCCTGTTATGAACATTTCGTATCACCATAGTGTATTTGTCAAAAGAGAAAATCCAACTTTGATACATTAGTAATAACTAAAGTGGAAGCATTTGGATTTCACCCGTTTTTTCTGATTGTGTGTGTGTGCATGTTCATGTACCCACCCTATGGGGTTTAGAACAAGATTGCTGGTATCTGTATGGTTCCACCCAATGTTTTTGTACATGCTGTTTTTTTTTCTTTTAATGTATTTGGTACAGAGTCTCACTACACGGCTCAAAATCATAGTCATCCTCCTGTTTTCAGCCTCCCCAGTGCTGGGATTACAGATGTGTGCCACCATTCCTGGTCTTGGTGGTCAGGTTGGCATGCCTGGGGGTGGGGCTGGTGCGGTGCTGGGGATCAAACCTGGGTCCCTGTGCTTGCCTAAGCAGGCGCTTAGTCCGCTGAGCTGTCTTGCCGGTCCTTATATGTGTTCTTTTGTCAACTGACAGTGGACAGTATTTACCTGAGGCTTCCTGGTAGACTGCAGGGCTTCTAAAGCATTTTGAAATCACAGAAATTGGGAAGGAAATCTGGCACAAGATAGGGATTCTGTGTTTTGAAAAAAGGGCTAGCTAGCCCATGGAAACTTGTGTATGCTTTTAGGAGGATTGTGGATCTCCGTAAGCACAGTTGTAGTCCTCCAAATAGTGCAAGTTTGGTTTGTAATGGTCAGTGATATCTGCCACATACTTTATAGTATCATGGGACAAATCCACACCCCCTTAACATCACTAGCGTAGGTATGTCACAAAAGATTCATTTGACATTGACTCATGGAGAACCTTCCATGCTTTCTGTAGCTCTTCCCCAGCTTCCCACCCATCTCAGCTTTAGACTGGTATGTAGGCACTAAATACAAATCCCAAATACCGGACTGGTTTCACATGACAAAGGGACTATGGGTGGACCTCAAAAACATGATACTAAGTGAAAGAAGCAGATGCAGAGATAACATACTTTAGGGTTCAGTTTCCACAGAATGTCCAGAAAAGATAAACCTACAGACATAGAAAGTGTATTAGTGATTCCTGAGGCTCATGGGGGAATCACTAGGAATGGGTGGTAACCTCAAATGGACACCAAGGATCTTATTGAGGTGATGAACATGTCCTAAAACTGGACTATATATTGCACAACTCAATAAATTTACTACCAATCACTGAATTATTCATGTGAAACTGGATGAATACCTTATGTATGCAGAACATACCTTAATAAAGTTGTTTACAAGTTTTGTAAAGTGGGTTTATTTTCAAATTCAGATGGTTGCCTTCACTTTGTAACTGGAGGAACCAGACTACGTAGATTAGACTTGGCAGCCTCTAACTATGCAAAAGGGTTTTGGGGCTTTAAAAAATGTCTATACAATTGTCAGGAAAACTTGCCGAGAAGCCACATGTTAACATTGCTTAGGAGTTGTGCCAACTGTAAAGGGAGAACAATACCATGGTAATCATTACTAGATTAAAAGTATAGCTGGTTTTCACCAAGGCACCTGACTTTTTCATTCAGAGCAATTTATCTTATAGGATGACTCACTAATACTTCCGTTTGTTTCAGTAAAGTTGGAGTGGTACCTGGTTATTGGCAGGATTTGAAGGAAAGTAAATTTTTGTGCATAAGGACCAATTCTTTTGTTTCATACACTTTTAGGAAGAACCTCTTAAAACTGTATTTTAATATTTTCTTAAGAGCTAGGGTTTGTACAGGTGAATATCAGGGTTGACATGTTCTATAATATACCACAGATCACATAGATTGCGCATGTGAGGCTGGCCCTGATTTCAGACATGGATAGGCTTGAAACTTCTGGCTGTGCAATTTGAGTGTCTCCAGGCAGGTTATGTGGGGTCTCTTAGCCTCAGGTTCTTCTTAGGGACAAAGCCTTCTTGGTTGTTTTAAAGGTTTGGTAAGATGGGCTAAAGTGTTTATACCAATGTCTAATGCAGAATAGGCATTCACATTTTAATTGTTCTTGTGGTCACATTCGTTAGTCATTTAGCTTTGTGATTCTTCAGTTTCTTTACTCACTATCCTGCCAAAGTTCCTTCCCTCCATAAATAATTTTGGTTTCTGAATTGTTTCCTTGATTTTCTTGAGTTGAGTAGCATGGGCAGCAGCTCATCTGCATAGAGGCAAATGCTGGAATTCATAACTACTTTCCCTCCCTGTGTGCAGATGTTCTTTGCATCTTCTTGGCTTTATGACCAGGTGAGTAAAGTTGATGGAAATGAAATGTTACTTAAGGGCTGGGGAGATAGCTCAGTGGCATAAGCGCTTGCCTGGCAAGTGCAAGGTCCTGAGTTCAATCCCTGATACTGCAAAAAAAAAAAAGTTACTTAAGAGACAAAGCATATTAGAGCGTAGCCATCAAACTCCTTCTTTCAAGGGCCAGAGGGTAAATATTCTTCAGGTTTGCAGGTCCCAGGATCTGTGTTGAAATCTTTCACCTCTGCGATTTTAGTGCAGAAGCAGTAAATGAACTGTTCTGGGTGTGTTTCAATAAAGCTTTATTTACAAAGGCTGGGGGCAGACTGGATTCGGGATCCAGCTAGTCTGCTACTCTGTGGTCAAAGTCATGCTTGTTTATCATGTTAATACAACCAAGCTTTTATACTTTAAACTTTCATTCTTGCTCCATTAGCCTGGCTACATGCTGGATATGATTTCCAGGGTGTGGATGTCCCAGTGTTCCAGTGGTTGGAATTTGTAGCACTTAGTATTGGAAACTACAAAAATATATTAGCTGGATTTGGTGCTTTGCACCTATAATCCCAGCTAGCTGGCTGGATGGGGCAGGAGGATTGCAAATTTGTGGCCAGTTTTAAAAATTGAATTGAGAATCTATATCAAAATAAAAAAATGTGTTGGGGATATAACTTGGCAAGTGTAAGGTCCTAGGTTCAATACCCTGTGATTAGTCCTTGTGTCATAACTAATAAAGTCTCTCAGCTAAATATGGGACAGATATCAAAAATAAGAGTTGATTCAAGATCAAGATCTTCAGCTACAAGATGTCTCTCGGGTAGATGGATGTTCAAGAAGAAGGCGGTGGTGAAGGAAAGCAAGAGACAGGAAAAGGAATATTGTGGGACTGTCCTGCTTCAAGGTTGTGTATGGTGAGATTTTTGGACTTATGTGCAAACATGAGAAGCATAGAATTCTTTATCCTATTTTTTAAAATATGATCTAATTTTTAAATGTTTTTTTTAATCATATTCTATAGGGACTTAAAGTTCAACATATCAATACTGGATGAAAAATACCTGTTCCTTACTATGCCTAAGATGTTTGAAATGCAGTGAGATAGTGAGGTTAAGATTGATAGCCCAAATCGTTTGATAATAACAATAAGCTTTTCTTCTGGATGGTTAACAACCTAAGTTTGCAGACCAAAATTAGAGAAAAAGGAGGGATACAAGGAAAGCCAACATTTTGGCCCTAGCCTTCTAAGGTCAATTAAGACTCAGGACATATGAGAACTTGTACCGTAACGTCATGTACCTTGGTAGTGTCCCAAATTTTCTGATCAAGAAGATTATGGGGCCAAAGAGGAAAGTGATCGATGACGTAGAGTGTGCCTAAGGAGAGTCACATGGGGAGAAGATAGGCTTTCACAGAGAGCACATTGGCCAAGCATTGGCCGTGACTCATCCACGTGGCTGCACTGATAAAGGTTCTACAATCTGAGGTACAGGATCTCAGGACAAATCCTGAGGGCATTTCACTGACCTTCTCAGACCAAAAAGCTACAACTCTTGTTGCATAGGTCCTGCTTTACCTTGGTCTTAACCATCCAGTAGAAAAGTATGAAGACGAAATTATAAGAAATAAAGCCATGCTGTTAAGTTGAGCTGTGGGGGACTCAGGTCAATAATTTCTGACATTGCCAGTTAAACAGAAGACCCAATGCTATTATGGGCTACTGGACTCTTTTAGAATATTTTGCTGAGTTTACACACCTATAATATTCAATAACGGAACTTAGAAAAAATGGGGTATACAGATGAATGTCCATTTTTGTATCTGTGTATTCAAAGTGGTTGGGATAGATATATAGTTACATTCTGTTAATGAATAGAATGATTTGTTCTAATGGTGTTTGTAAATAGGATCACAAGTCCGCATCTTGTACAGCAATTAACCACTAAGAAGAATATATGCAGTGTATTATTTGTTGAAAAATAAAAAAAAATAAAAAAAATTTAAAAAAAAAGATCTTCAGCTACATATTCTTGGCACCAAACAGTTTTCATATGTATCAGCAGGTTTTGGAGATGTATGAACTTACTTTGGGGATGAAGTAGTTCGCTCAAATTTTTCTGCTCTTTGGATGTTGAAAGGAAGCTCTCAGAGCAGAGAGAATGTGGGCACAGCCCATCTATACTGAAGCCTTGGCAAGTCTTTTTTCATGGCATCCACATGCTGGTGGTGGCAGGTGGAAGCAGGTGAAGTGGCATTGAGACACAATAGGAAGCGGTGAAGACTTAGTGCTAACATTCACTGAGGCATTTTCATAGCAGCATGAGGTGAAGCTGTTCGAGTTCCTCCCACCCTTAAGATTCAGAAATTCTACTAAAATAGTGGTGGTTCTCAGCCAGGTATAATTGAGCCCTCCAGGGGACATTTGGCAATGTCTGGAGACATTTTTGGCAGTCACAATGTGGTAGTGGGTGGGGGGGAGTGTGTGTTAAGGGCATTTAGTGGGTGGAGGCCAGGAATGCTGTAAGCATCTTACCATGCACAGGATGGCCTCTCACAAGAAATGAGCAGGCCCTGGTGGCTGCAGTGCCGTGGCAGTGACCTGCTCCAGTGCTCCAACAGTGAGCCATTCTCTCACAGTCCTTGTCCAATTGGACTACACTTCAGTGTAGTGGTGGCAATTAGCAATGACAATGTCTGTACCTTGTGTGAAAACTGGCGGGTGAGGTTGACAGGCAATATGATGGGCTGTGGGTGGCCATTTTGTAGAGGGCATCTGGGAAGGGCTTTGGGATGATGCGTGCAGGAAGTGAGAAAGAGCTTGAGATGTCTGGGGACAAAGGCCAAGTTGAGAACGTATGGGTGGCAGGAGGGTGGTTGAAGTGAGGTGGCTCTTGAAGAGCTTGGTGAGCCACAGGAGGGACTCTGACTGGCTGTGATTCTGAGCAAGTTCTGGGCACCTTCTGCTGAAAACACTTCACATTTTACTGAGGTTTCTCTGACTGCTCTAGGGGGCTAGGAGTATGACAGCCAAAGCAAGAAGACTGTAGGAAATACTGCCTGCCTGCAGGGCCAAGGGTTGGCAGCTTAGGCCAAGGTGGCAGCAGAACGTATACTCAAACTCAGGTGTGGTTTCTCAAGCCAAGAACCCTGTGTTTTGGTCCCCCTCTGATTGACCTGGTCCTGATGCCCTCTCCAAGCCTCTGCCAGGCTGGTGAATAAAGGGCTCTGCTAAAACGGATAATCAAGCCTGTAGTGCTTGGGTCAGCACAGAAGAGCTGGGTTTTTCCTTTAGTGTTTCTCAGCTTCTCTGCTGGGGCTTCAAGGAATTCCATGGAATAGTAAGTTCTGTGCCACATATATAGTGTGATCTTGTTATTTTACCAGTTGGGCTGAATAAAGATGACATTTTTTTGAGGAGAGGTAGATATACTTTTTTCAGTGCCCATAAGTTATAAGTACTTATGTTTAGAACTACTGTTTCGGTACCCTTCTTTTTAAAGAGCGGATGGTCAGTTGCTTTCTGATGGCTGGAGTGGTTTAGAATCTAAAATGACAGCGTCAAGTCCATGGCGGCCCATTCCACAAAGATTGTTACATATTTTCCTTCAGGGGAATACTGCATTTTTTTTCTGGAAGCACCATGGTACTGTTTTATTTGCTATAGATGTACGGATTCAAAAGACATTCTAGATAAATCATTCTGTGATTGACCTGACCCAGGTTAACCCAAGATTGTCATCTTGTTAATCTCAGTATTGAAAGCCAAGACACCAGAAACCAACCTTCCCTCCTCCCCAGCCCATATCATAAACCTTCAAAATGTCACCATGTACATGGCATATTGACAAAAATGTCAAGGATTACCAAGAATAGCTTCTTGCATTCACATGCAGTTACAAGAGAAGGACAGAGTAGCTTTTGGATTTTAAGAGCCACTGCAGTGGTCACAACCAATAATTCTCATTTGGAGAACTCCAACGCTCAGCTTTAACCTTGTGTCTTTACACATACTTACTTTCAGTTTTTAAATATGAATACATGTACTTACACTTAAAATTATTCATAGAGAAATACTTGTTATACCATTTGTCACCAGCCTCTCTCTAAAATACACATAGCTACAAAGTTTTACATAAATCCATGACTAATTTTTTCTGAGTCATTGTCAGTGTCTCAGCTGTCAACCTAGTGCCAACTCAGTAAATATTTGATGGAATCCAAAGTCTGCATTTCCTTCAGATGGGCTCATTTTTCTCTTGTTATGTAAAGTAGGGAAAACATCACTTTCTTTCCCTATATTTGGGAGTGGTTAGTAGCTACTCTTTCATCAGTTGGGGTGTATGGCAACACTTTTGTGCTCTAGTGAAAATAGCACCTTTGTATTTCACTTGGGGGACAAATGGTACTTTGATCTCATTTTTGCAATTCTAAAACTATGTAGACTAAGCCCAGCCACGCGGTGGGGACAAGAGCTGAGCTGTTTCTTCTTCCTTTGTGAACTGTGGGATTAGTTTTTGGGCAAGCCCTGTCCAGGACCCCAGGTAGGTCACAGACAACTTGAATCCCTCAGCTCTTCACTTCAAAGGTGAGACCATCACTGTGCCATGGAAAAAATGTGCACACCTCTGCCTTGCTGTCTTTGCTGTACCACTCAAGTGTTGAGTTGCTTCTCACCCCATCTTAAGTTAAAGAAGGTCTCTTGGCATGGTCCAAACTACTAAAATAAATTGAAATCAGCACATTTTCCATGAAGCAGCCCAGTGACATAATGTTACCTCAAGCACATGAGTTACTGGAATTGGTCTTGTGAAGCAGTTGGCTAGCAATGCTGGCCAAGCTGGGTGCAAGAAATGGCCGGGGTTTTTTTCTCACCAAAAAAGCCAGCCCTACATTAAAGTTATAGTTCTCTTATTAATTAATGAGTTTCAAAGAAACCAGTGTTCAGACATTTGTTCTTGTCACATGACTTGCTGCAAAATCAAAGTTGCAGTACAAGTGTAACTTTTAGGCCATGATTCTTCTAATAATTAGGTCTTACATTTAATGGAAAGATGGGAGCAGCGGATGAACTCTGCACAAGCAAGACAAAGAAGGTGCTAGAGAAAGATGTTAATTATAGCACAAGTTGTTTATAAAAGGAGCAAATGAATATTATATGCAGCGATCACTCATAATAACTATACTCCAGTGGAATCATTAATGAGTTTCAGCATGTCTGATCAGTATTGCTAACGTTCAATTTCTGTAACTGTTCACAGTGAATAGAGTTGGAACATCATAGGCTTGAAGCCTACTCTGAGGTGGGGATTGTACCTGACATTTCCCACAGGAGTCACATACTCAAAGCATTGTCCCACCTTCACTCCTGTGGCTGAGCCCTTCCTGCTGAGTGACATCTCTAGCCACTTGTGGTAAGCTGGCTCCAAGTTCGACTGTGTTTTTCTTCTGTCGAGCTGGCGATGGCTGCAGCTGAAGTTTTGCCTGCCCCATTTCATCCTGGTTGGTTCTCCTAAACTGTCATTAATATTTTCCCTTATTTGGTGGTTATAATTGGCAGTAGCTTTCTAGTTCCTTCAAAGAGTTCATCTATACAGACTAAACTGTTTTCAGGTTTGTCATTCTGGGTGAATGGTTTTGTGCATGCATGTGTGTGTGTACTGGGGCTCAGGCACCAAGCCTCAGGGATACTGCACAAGTGCTCTACAATTGAGCTATGTCCCCAGCCCAGGGGAGTGTGATCTTAAATGCACTTACTGTTCTCATTATGTGGTTCTTGAGTGCCTTATAGCTGTAATTTTGCTATGACCATTATTTTCTGAATACTGAGCATGAACAGTACTACTTATATTATTTTAAAATGCGTATTTTTTTCAGAGAAAGGAAGAAGAAGCTATGTTATACTCTATTCACGGTAAGTATAATATTAGATAAAATCCTGAGATCGTGGCCACAAGAAACACTCCATTTTTACATTAATTGCAAGTTGTATGTATAACCTGCATCCTGATAATCCTAGCTGTGCATAAGGTTAACCTGGGGATGGATGGAGATGTGTTTGTGTGTGTGTGTGTGTGTGTGTGTGTGTGTGTGTGTATGTGTATATATATTTTCATATATATTCTTGTACACAGACACACGTGCTGCACAAACCTAGAAGATGCACTACTACAGAAGATTTTGCTCAGTAGGACCCAGAAAGCCGCCAATATCCATTTTTCTTCTTTTAGAAACTTTCTTTTTTTTTGGTGGAACCGGGGATTGAACTCAGGCCCTTGCTCTTGCCAGGGAAGCGCTTATTCCACTGAGCCATCTCCCTGGTCCCTAGAAACTATTGAGGTACAAGTTACATACCCTAAAACTAATTGCTAGCCATTTAAAAGCACAATTCAGTGCCATACACTCGTAGTGTTGTACAGCCATCCCTTTTATCTTGTTCCAAGACATTTGCATCAGCCCTACAGAAAACCCTGTACCCATTAAGTAGTCACTCTCCATTGCCCCTCAGCCCCAGCCCCAGCCCCAGGCCACTCCAGTCTGTTTCATGTCTTTGTGGGTTGGTCAGTCCTGGATATCAGGACATGTGTCCTTTTGTGCTTGGCTTCAATTTAGCACAGTGTTTTTTGTTATTTCTTTGCAGAACCGGGGATTGAACTCAGGCCCTTGTGCTTGCCATGGAGGCACTTATTCCACTGAGCCATCACCCCGTCCCCAGCACAGTGTTTTTAAGATTCCTACATGTTGCAGCTTTTTTCAGTATTCCATCCCTTTTTATGGCTGAATAATATTCTACTGTATAGATAGGCTATGTATTGTTTATCCAGTCATCCACTGCAAAATACTGGGGCTGGGGAGTTAGCTCAGTGGTCTAAGTGCCTGCCTGGCAAGCGCAGAGACCTAAATTTGATACCTGGTACTGCATATCGTGCTGGCCCCAGAACCCGGGGAGCACTGTGCTGGCCACCAAAACCACTCACGGTGGCACATGCCTGTAATCCCAGCACTAGGGAGGCTAAGAAAGGAGGATTGCTACGAGTCTGAGCCACATAGTAAGACCCTCGACCAAATAATTAACTAACTAACTAAATAAATAATTTTTTTCCATAATTTTATTGAGAAACAAATAGCAGTGAGACAGTTTCAAACCAAATTGGTAGGGCAGTTTCAATAATTAACACGTTGCATACTCTCTTCCTAGTCGTTATTTGCTGTACAAGATGGCAGACATGATATCCTATTTACAAACACTATTAGAACAAATCCCTCTATTCATTAAGAGAATGTAACTATATATCTATCCTAACCATTTTGAATACACAGATACAAAATGGACATTGATCTGTATCCCTTTTTTTGTTTAGTTCTGTCATTTGAATATTATA
>NW_004524645.1:259572-261168 GCF_000260255.1 Octodon degus
AAAAAAAATTAAGAATTATATAATTCTTATATTTACACATAAGTCCAGAAATCTAACCATATACAACCTTGTAGCATGACAGTCCCGCAACATTCCTTTTCCTGTCTCCTGCCTTCATTCACCACCCAATAAATCTTTAAAAAATGAAAAATCTTTGGGTCTGTTTCCACCTTTTGGCTATTTTGTGTAGTGCTATCCTGAACATGTAGGTGGCTTTGTTTGTGTGCTTCCTACTCTCCCTCTTTCTCTCTGTCCCTCCCTCCCTCTCTCCCTTCCTTCCCCTCCTCCTGCTTCTCTTTTTCCTCTTCATCTTCTACATGTAGGTCTGGAATTGTGAGACTGTGTGACAATTCCATGTTTAACTTTTTGAAGATCTCCCAAACACTTTTTGCAGAGGAACTACACAATTTCACATTCTCATCAACGATTAGGAAAGTTTTTCCTCCTGTCCTTGCTGACACTTGTTATCTTGCATTTTTGGTTCCTTTTCTTTCTTTTAAAGAAATACTCAACCTAGTGGATGTGAAGTGATATCTCATGGTGGTTTTAATGTCCATTTCCCTAAGAATTAATGGTGTTTGGGCTCTTATTCCTGTGCTTTTTGGGCATTTGTTTATCTTTGGAAATATTTCATTTAAGTCCTTTGCAGTTTTCCATTTGGTTGCTATTTTTGAGTTTTAGGAGTTTCTTTTTTTCTTTTTTTTTTTTGGCGGAACCGGGGATTGAACTCATGCCCTGCACTTGCCAGGGAAGCGCTTATTCCACTGAGCCATCTCCCTGGCCCCTAGGAGTTTCTTTATTATATGCTGGATACTAGACACTTAAGAGAAGATATTCTCAACTAGTCCTCATTTGAAAACTATTCCTGTTGGGTTCCATTAACTAGACCAGTGATTCATTCTTTGGGAGCTTCCTACTAAACACATGGGAAGCTTTCCAATAAAACAAAACTAAATAAAACAAAAATACAGGACCTTACCCTCAAGTCCTAGATGAGTCTGGTATCTGTTCCCCCCATAAAGTAACAAACATCAGATCATGCGGTAAAGCAGTTGTTTAACTAATGGAACTGATGACCTAACTGAACAGACATGTGGCATCAAAACAGGGAATCCATTACTTCCATAGGCAGTCAGCTATCAGGCTAGTTCCCTGCTTCCTCTTCTCCAGAATGTTCTATATAGAGCATTTATTCATTGTGCCCTTTTCATGACCTCTCATTTTATAAGATGGTCCAGCTCTACCACCAAGACTTGTTACACTGTTTGGCCTCTCAAGATGTGGCACTTCATTCACCTGAAGGCTACCTCAGCTTTCTCAATATCACTTCAAGACAGGCAAATTATTATTTCTTTTGGATTGTTTCATTGGAGAGATTGTTATTGGTGCTTGCTAGAAATGTCACTTTACTTATGTTAATAGGTGAAATTGAGGTTCTCCAGTTGGGAGAACAATAGTGTTAATGTTCTTTCCCCTGATATAGCATACCTGTAATTCCAAGGATTGACTTAAAACTGGGCAAGTAGGAGAGTCCTCTTGGTGGGACTGTCTAATGATTCTGGTTCTTGCCTAGTAGCACGCTGGCATGAAGGCTGG